>NC_061121.1:198499535-198662367 GCF_002878395.1 Capsicum annuum
CTGAATAATTACTAATTAAAGATTCTTTAATTTTTCTAAAAGTTTCTCTATTTTTAAATGGTCTTCGCATAATTAATTAATTATAGGTAAAATGTTTTAACTCCAAATCTAATTTTGACTCTAAATCTATTTATTCTAACTCTAACTCCAATATATATCTCTTCCGTACTTTTTAAATTGCTGTGCTCTGATACCATTTATAGGGGGTGCGCGGATTTAATAGGTATATAATAGATTCACTAGAACTTTTTTTTTTCAAGTTTTATGTAAAAAATTGGATAATGTGTGCAATAGCAAGTCAAATTGATCCAATAGTGTAGAATATTTTATTTGTGATAGTGTGCAAAATTTAAACTCGAGGAATTATTAAGTAGGAAAAATTTCAGAAATAGCAATTATAAAGTCTTAATTGTAACTTTTATATCAACGGTTTCATAATTACGAAAAATAGCAAATTGTATTTTGTATGTAAGTAAACTGTTGCTGTACAAATACATATACAACAAGATTTATTGCCCTTGTTTTACTCAAATTAATTGAGTTAAATAAAGAATAATTATCAAATCTAATTAAATTCCCATAAATTACTTTTATTTAAATTAGTAGATTCCTTTTCCAAATCAAACTCAAATATGAAAATTATTATTTCCATGATCTTCAAAATTTCAAAACATCATTCTCTTATATCTCTAACTATTTTTTCTTGTTTGTTTTTTCCTTTTTTTCTTTTTTTAATTTTTTTTTCTTTTTCATTTTTTCTTTCCACTTTATTTTCTCTGTTCTACTTCTTTTTTTTTTCCTTTTTATTTTTTACTTATTTTTTTTCTTTTTTGTTTTCTTTTTTTTACTTTTCTCATATTTTTTTTTCATTTTCTTCTTTTTTAAAAAATAAATTGCTTTTATTTTTACACTTCTATTTCTAGTTTTTATTTCTCTTTCTTCTTTTTTTTCCTTTTTCACTTCTTTTTTTTTTTCGAATTTTTCTTTTTCTTTTTCTTTTTTCTTTTTTCTTTTTTTTTTTTACTCTTCTATCTCTATCTTTTATTTTTAAAAGACAAATATCTATATCATATATACATATTCAAAAAAAAAATATAAAATAAATAGACATACAGATCTGCATATGAATTTACAGTAAAAAATATACATATATATATATATATCTACATATGTATTTACAGAAATACATATCTGACTCACATGCATATATAAACATATAGGACACAAAATCTCTATAACAAAAATGACAATTATATACATATACATATAGGTAATAAAAAAAATATATGATACATATATTAAACGGTAAAAGAAAACAAATAAGTACATATGTTACCCTCTAAAATGACATAGTATGTACATTTCAAAGACAAATCCAACATCGTATAAAATACATATAGCTCTGCATATGTATTTACAGAATACATACCTGATCCATATGTATATCATTATTTTATATGAGTCACCTTTGTATTTCGCAAATACATATGAAGATATATAATAAAGTTATATTTGTTACTGTTTAATATGAATATGATATGTATTTCGTAAATACATATGCATGTTTTGTACTGAAATACATATCAAGATCTGTATAGCTATGTATTTTGTATGTTTTTTGAATATGTGTATGTGATATACATATTTGTCTTTTCAAAATAAAAGTTAGAGATAGAAGAGTAAAAAACAGATAAAAACAACAATATAAAAAGAAAGAGAAAAACGAAAAAAAGAGAAGTGAAAAAGAAAAAAAAAAAGAAGAAAGAGAAATAGAAGTATAAAAATAAAAAAAAAAAAAAAATGAAAAAAGAAGAAGAACAGAACAAAAAGAAAAAAAGAAAAAAAGAAAAGAAAAAAAAGTGAAAAGAAAAAAATGAAAAAGAAAAAGAAATCAAAATAAAAAAATAAAATGATAAAAAATAAGATGAAAAAAACTAATAAGAAAAAAAGGTAGAGATATAAGAGAGTGAAAGACTGTAATGATGTTTTATATTGAAATCTTGAAGATTATGAAAATAATTATCTTCAAATATGAAAAAGGAAAACAAAGAACAAAAAAAGAGAAATAGAAGAGAGAAAATAAAGTGAAAATAAAAAAATAATAAAATAAAAAACAAAATAATAAAAAAATAAGATGAAAAAAAAGGGTAAAAGATATGACTATATTTGAGGAGGTGAAATAGTGAAGTGAAAATGAGCAAAATATAAAGTAGTGAGAGTAAAACATGCACTTGCCTTGTTATTAAATAAAATAATGTTACCACTGCTATAAACTATAATTTCACAAAAATATTACTATTTATTGTAATAATAATCTTAAATATGTTATTTCTCTAATTTTTTCTACTAAGTACTTACCATTTAGCTGCTTTAGAATCGAATTCAGACTTGTGAAACTAAAAATGAAATTGGCGGATTTTAAGTTCTAAACTTTAAATATGCGGTCTGATATATAATCTTTGACCAATTCAAACTTCATACATTTAGATATGCAGTTAGACTTGGTAGCCGTCAAGTACAGAGCACGTACTTCTGAAATTTTAACTACCATAATTCAATTCCATAATGTTATCATCCCAACGAACAACAATACCACTCAAATTCTCAATAGTTGGTCGTTGAATCATTTTTGTAAATAGACAATCATCGAGACGAACTTTATGTTCCTGCATTTTTGCTTCCATCAGGGCAACTACTATACATTAGGCTTATGCTAGTTTACTAGGGCTCTAAAATTTCTCCCAAAATATAGGACATTATAACCTTTACCGTTTCATATTATTATATTCATAGATCTATTCACAGTTAGTGTTACTATCACTAGAATGTTCTCTCTAACATTGGCAGGGTTTCTTTACCGATCTCTAGGTGTTGGGTTCATTACTACAACAAATTTTGATATTGTTGGAGTCATAGGTATTCATATATCTATAAAGCTTTTCAAAAGATTTGGTGGACAAATAAGGATGAATGTTTTTTTAACGAATCTCTCTTTGAATGTTATCACTTTTATGTTGGGAAAAACAGGGGCACTACGAAAGAGCCCGATAGGGTAGCAGCGGAAAAATACTCAAGTCTAAATTTTTCCTCTCAATTTGAACTAAGAGGAGACAAGAAAACCAAGCAAAACAAAGTAATATGACAGCAAATGAATTACCACACAAATGCGATAGGGCAAGAATAAAGGCAATCACACAAGACACCAAAGTTACGTGGAAAACCCTTCGGTGTGAAGAGTAAAAAACCATGGGACCAAACCTCCACTATAATCACCAAATAATTACAATATTGTTCTCCAAAATGGTCACAAAACAAGTGTCAAACAACAAGAAACAATACATAAACCACAGCACCAAACACTAGAGATATAAAGGAGTGAAAGCACCAAAAATACAGCTACTGTTCGGGAATGAAGAACAGGAGCTACAGGCCACCAAATCAAGCTCCATCAGTTCCTAATCAAAGATTGAGATGAGAGGAACAAGCAGTCCAAAAATCAGCTCAATCGAACAAGGAACGAAGTGGGAATCACAATTTGAAGTTGACAGCTGTGGCTGGAATTTAGGTGCGAAAATCAGTTTTGTTTTTCACTCTTTGGCTGCTAAAAACTCTATTTTTGTGATGGTGAATAAGACCTAAAAAGATCAATATATATGCTCCATAGTAATGGGCCTATGGGCAAAAGTGGGTTGGTCCAACTTGGGCTTCATTTATCCACATAGGAAGGGAAAAAGACCCAATAATCCAACAATTCTCCCCCTCCCAACTATGTGAAGGAGACCGTCATCCCAGCAATCATGCAGCAATCTTTAAACTTCCCTCTTGGCAAAGCTTTAGTCATCATGTCAGAACCATTATCATCCATATGAATCTTCTCATGTTCAAGCAACTTAGAATCCAACATATCCCGAATCCAATGGTATCTCACATCAATGTGTTTAGACCGACCATGAAATGTAGAATTCTTGCCAAGATGTATGGCACTTTGACTGTCGTAATGAAGCACATACCTCTCTTGAGCACAACCAAGTTCCCCCAAGAATCTTTTCATCCAAAGCAATTCTTTACAAGCTTCAACGGCAGCAACAAGACCAGCTTCTGTAGTAGATAGAGCAACACATTTTTGCAACCTAGATTGCCAAGACACAGCTCCCCCTGTAAAAGTAACCAAATACCCTGAAGTAAACTTGCGAGTATCAACATCATCGGTCATATATGAATCAGCATAACCATAAAGAATAGGCTTCCCTGTACCAAAACTCAAACTCAGACTAGAAGTGCCACAAAGATATCTCATAATCGACTTTATAGCATTCTAATATTCTCTTCCCGGATTAGAAAGAAAATGACTAACAACCAACAGCATGAGCAATTTTCGGTCTTGTGAAAACCATTGCATACATCAAACTACTAACAACTGAAGCATAACAAACTTCTTCATATCTTCCTTCTCATCATTACTGGAAGGACACTGCTTCGTGCTCAGCTTGAAGTGCATAGCTAAAGGTGTACTAACAACCTTAGCCTTGTCCATGTTAAACCTTTGAAGTACTTTCTGAATGTACTTCTCTTGTGATAACCACAGCTTCTTGGCCTTTCTATCACGGACAATCTACATGCTAAGAATCTGCTTTGCTGGTCCTAAGTCTTTCATAGAAAAAGACTTACTCAATTCTTGCTTCAACTTTTGAATCGTGCAAGCATTATGACTAACAACAAGCATATCATCAACATAAAGCAACACAATAATAAAGTCACCATCAGAGAATTTTTGCATAAAAATATAATGGTCTAAAGTAGTCTTCTTGAAGCCCTGCTGACTCATATAGGAACCAAACTTCCTATACCACTGCCTAGGAGCTTGTTTCAAACAATACAAGCTCTTCTTCAATTTGCAAACATAATTCTCTTTTTCCTTAACTTTAAAACCTTCGGGTTGCTCCATATAAATTTCTTCATCTAAGTCACTATGGAGAAAAGCAGTTTTAATATCTATTTGCTCAACCTCTAAATCTAGACTGCAGCTAAGCCTAGAACCACACAAATGAATGACATCTTCACAACTGGAGAGAATATCTCATCAAAATCAACTCTCTTTTTCTGGCTAAATCCATTCACAACCAATCTAGCCTTGTACCATAGAACTGGGTTACCATCTTCATGCTTCACCCGAAAGACCTACTTGTTTTTCAAAGCTTTTCTGTCTTTAGGTAGCTTAACCAAATCAAAGGCATGATTATCATGCAAAGATTTAATTTCATCTTCCATAGCATCAAACCACTTTTCTTTTTCTTCACTTTCCATGGCCTCATCAAGACTCTCAGGTTCTCCCCCGTTAGTCAGGAGTATATACTCAATGGAAAAATAATGAGATAAAGGTATTCTCTCTCCAGTAGATCGTCTGAGAGAACTCTCTAGAACATCAACAACTGGTTGCTGATCAACCATATCAACTTGCACTAGAGCATCAACAACATCATGCTGGTCATTCTGAACATGATCATCATCTTCATTATCAACTTGATTTTCATCATCATGAAGATTTTCTTCGGGAGTAGTAGTCAAAAGAACTGGATCAATATCAACTAGACTCTCACTACTCTGAGAATCAACCTTCTCAGCTTTATCAAAATCTGTAATTATTTGGTCTTCAAAGAACACAACATCATGGCTTCTAACAAGTTTCTTCTTAATTGGATCATAGAAACGATAGCAAAATTCATCTTGACCATAACCAATGAAGATATACTGCCTAGTTTTAACATCCAAATTTGACCTTTCATCCTTAGGAATATGCACAAAATCTTTACACCCAAAGACTCTAAAATGATCATAAGAAACATTCTTACCAGACCAAACTCTGTCAGAGACATCACCATCCAAAGCAATAGTAGGAGATAAATTGATAACATAAGCAGCAGTATTAAGTGCTTCTACCTAAAAGGAATCTGGCAGCTTAGCATCTAAAAGCATATATCTAACCCTCTCAACTAGAGTTTTTTTTATCCTCTCTACTAAATCATTCATTTGAAAAGTTTTTGGAGGAGTTTTCTAATGCCGAATACCCTTCTCTCTGCAATATCTATCAAAACGACCAATATACTCACCACCATTATCTGAACGGATACATTTCAATTTCTTCCCTGTCTGTCTCTCAATCAAGGCCTGAAAATCTTTGAACATATCAAGTACTTGATCCTTGGACTTTAAAGGAAATACCCATAGTTTACGAGAATGATCATCAATAAAAGTCACAAAGTAAAGTGCACCACCATAAGACCTTACTTTAAAAGGACCACAGAAATCAGAATGCACCAACTCCAGCAAATCAAGCTTTCTTAAAGGCGGATGACTCTGAAAAGAAACTCTTTTCTGTTTACTGTCTAAGCAAGGAACACACTTCTTCAACTTTTCTTGTTTCACTCTAGAAGTAAATTTGCTTTAGCCAAACTATCGATCCCTTCTCTCTTATATGACTCAACCTTCTATGCCACAACTCTGATGAAGTATTATTTTCCACCAAGTTTATCAAGCCTTTAGAAGTAGAACCCTGAAATATGTACAAGTTAGACAACTTGTCACCTCAAGCCACAATCACCGAACCTTTAGTAAGCTTCCACTGGCCAGCACCAACGGTGTTAACATAACCCTCATCATCAAGGTTCCCTACAAAAATCAAATTCAAGCGAATATCTAGAGCATGTTTGACATTATTGAGAACTAGTTTGGAACCCATTGTTACATTCCAAACAAATAGTGCCAATGCCAAGTACTTTAACTTTATCATTATTGCCCATTTTCAACATTCCAAAATTACCTGGAGTATAAGAAGAAAATAATTCCTTCTTTCGCGTAACATGAGAAGTATCACCAGAATCCACAAACCAGCTAGACTCATCACGAACAAGATTGATGATATTCTCACCACAAGCAACAAGAAAATCATCATTATCAACAACTGCAACATGATTTTCATTATCGGCTTCGTTCTTTTATCGTCTTATATCTCTCTTATGCTTGTAACAATATTTCATGATATGCCCTTTTTTGTTGCAATAGTCATATGTAATATTCTTTAATTTGGACCTCGACTTGCTTCTAGTTTTATCTCTATCATTTGGACCTCTATACTTGTTTCTTCTCCTCTCTTTAGTAACCAAAACATCAGAGTGTGAAGATGAAAAAGATGACGCCTAAGATCTTCTTCTCATCTCTTCATTCAAGACACCACTCTTAACATATTCCATAGTTACAACACACCCAGGAGAAGAATTAGTCAAAGAAACTCAAAGAGTCTCCCAAGAGTCTGGCAGAGTATTAAGAAGCCAAAGTCCCTAAATTTCTTTATAGAACTTTACACCAATTCCAAATAGCTGGTCAAGGACACCCTGAAAATCATTTATATGATCAGAAATAGGACTGTCCTCTTTATACCTGATATTAATCAATTGTTTAAGTAGGAACAACTTGTTATTGCTAGTTTTCAAAGTATAAAGTGTCTCGAGCTTGTCCCACAAACTTCTGGCATGTGTCTCATTCACAATATGATTTCTAACATTATCTTCATCCCATTGTCTGATATAACCACAAACCTGTAAGTGCTCAAATTCCCAATCCTCATCTGTCATGAATTGAGGTTTAGTAGACGCAAACATTGGTAGATGCATTTTCTTGATAAATAGAAGATCTTTCATCTTGCCTTTCTAAGTATGATAGTTACTACCATTAAAACAAACCATTTTTCTCATATTTTCCTCTATCATTCAAATCAACAATAAATAATAACCAACACTCTGATGCCACTTTGTTGGGAAAGACGCGGCATTATGAAAGAGCCCAATAGGGTAGCAGCGGAATAATACCCAAGTATAAACTTTTCCTTCCAATTTCAACTTATAAGATACAAGAAAATCAAAAAAACAAAGTAATATGGAAGAAAATGAATTATCATATAGGGCAAGAATAAAGGCAATCACACAAGACACCAAATTTACGTAGAAAACCCTTCGGTGTGAAGAGTAAAAATCCACGGGACCAAACCTCCCCTATAATCACCAAATAGTTAAAATATTTTTCTCCCAAATAGCCACAAAACAAGTGTCAAACAACAAGAAATAATACATAAACCACAACACCAAACACTAGAGAAATAAAGGAGTGAAAACACCAAAAATGCAGCTACTGTTTGAGATTGAAGAATAGGATCTATAGGCCACCAAATCAATATCCGTTAGTTCCTAATCAAATATTTATATGAGAGGAACAATCAATCCAAAAATTAGCTCAATCAGACAAGAAATGAAGCGGGAATCACAATTTAAAGTTGACAGCTGTGGCTGGAATTTAGGTGCAAAAATCAGCTTTGTTTTTCTCTCTTTGGCTAATGAAAACTCTCTTTTTGTGATGGTTAATAGGACCTAAAAAGATCAATATATATTCCCCATAGTAATAGGCCTATGGATAAAAGTGGTTTGGTCTAACTTGGGCTTCATTTATTCACATAGGAAGAAAAAAAGACCCAATAACCCAACATTTTATTTCCTAAATTACTGTTATTTCTATTCTTGTATCTCTCATTAATTCAGCATTTATTTTACTTCTTGTATGTTCAAGCTTTCCTGAAAGTTTGATTCTATTTGGAGTGGGGGATACACATATTATGGGGGTATTTGGGAAGTTGAGCTACAATTTTTTGGATCATATATGTTTGAGCTCTCACCCGGCCTGTCTGAGTGTGGATGACATTTGAGAATAATGGGATCGCCTTCATCACCTGTACTTGAGTTATATTGGTCCTTAATATTCTCCTGTATTTGCTGTTGAAAGAGAAAGAATTGATATATTGGTAGGGTCCTATCTACCTGGATTGAGCATATATAGGCATTTTCCACCCAGGTAAGTGATCAAAAAAAGATTTAGGATAGCTGGTAATTATACGGAGTCACTGTTGATTTTTGTATATTTTCGTTTCTTTCTCATTCCTTTCAAGACGACATGAGCTAAGTAGGTGAGGTTTTGTACCACTACAACTACCTCTTTGTCCTGCACTATAGCATTGAAAGTTAGTGTTTAATCTTGCACTCTTACTTTTATCCAAGATATTGGGATGGTATTCAGAGCTAGGACTTATGTAGAATACACCATAGAGTCCCTTAACGGAATTGGTGTGGTCAAGAAAGGGCAAAGTCATGGACGAAGAGCTTAGATTTTAAGAGTTGTCCATGATTTTACTATATAGGTTCAATGTAATATTTAGAACCTTCTCACATATTTACTCTTTTATGTTGAGACAGGAAGGGGATTCGTGACATTTTCTTGCAGAAAGAAACAGTCGATAGTGATTGATTGAATTAGTATAGCACTGATATTTTATGAACGTGTTTGAAGCTTTAGATTTTCTTTTGGATAAATAAAATCATTTTATTACAGAGCTTTAGATTTTTCTTATATGAATTAGGAATAGTAGGTCTACTATTGTTTTTGGTAGGCTGGGGTATTTTTTTATTTAATGTATGAGAAAGTGAACATGTACAATTTGAGATTAATTCAATTCCACCATGGTGGAAATTGTTGTCCGTTATCTTATTTGAAAGATAAAGCTATATTTATTTGTTGCATTTCTCTGTTATGACAATTTTTGGATTTTGTGTGACATGGTATTCTTCCTTTAGATGGATATTTTTTGAAATTTCTATAGATTTTGTTTAGCTTTTTCAAAATTATTTTGACTATGGTGTTGTAAATATGCCGTTTTAGCTTTGGGGGCACTGTAGGCTTAGATAAAGGGTCATATTAGGCAGGTCAATAGGAGAGTTGATCGAATTTTGAAGTCTTTTTTTAGCAGCCAAAATTATCTCCAATCTTTACCAAAAAATAAAATAAAACCTAAATTAGCCATTGTTATTGAAGATAACAGAAGAGTTGGATCCCTGATTTCGAAGCTAACAAATTGATGTTTGTCCATATAGCAATACCTTTTTGTTTGTCTTGGTAGTTCTTGATAAGATGAGTAATATTTTACATTTTTAGCTCTGATCCTTCCTTAGATAATATATTTACTATCTTGTTTGCCTTCCTATAACAGTTTGACACGTGAGAATCGTCAAAAATAAAACATATTTAGTATAGATTCAATTTTGTGTCATAGATTTCAAGGAGGTTTCATCTTGCCTATAACCCAACTGATAATCAATGAGGAATCTAAGTCAATAATGATCTTGCTGACATCATTTTCCTTAAACAATTCATTTCAGTACACAAGGCCAAAGACTCCACAACACTCTAATTTTGAATACCGAAGGAGGCTGAAAAAGATGAGACAAATTTCTCATGATGACCCCTTAAAATTCTCCCACCACCACTGCCTTTCGACAATCAACAGTGTGAGTTTAATCATATCAGAGGAGGGAAAAGTCCTAGCAGTTCTAAGAATTTTAAGCTTGGGTCAAACATAATCACAAATATTCATCATGTGATTTCAAGTGATGTTGCTATCTATCTGGTTAAATTAATTGAGCATGATAGTAATAACATCTGTTTTGCGGAGAAATTTTAACTTTTTGAAAGAAGAGTCGCCACTTAATTTTGAAAAGGAATTAAGAAACCTTTATAGAGTTACTTCAGACGATTCAAAATAGGAAAATCATTTTAAGTTAGAGATTCTAGATAAGCGGTTCCTATTAGCGTTTTAGGAAGGTGTTAGGCACCTAAAACGTCCACTAACTTGAGGTTATCCGGAATGTTTGAAAATCGTCTTTTGATTAATTTGTAAAAGATTTATTTGTTGAAAAGTGGTCAATTAGGGAAAAGTAATTTGTAAAATCAGTTTTGTAGCGAATTAGTTAGGGATTTTAACTAGGTTCGTGAGAAAACACCTACAACGAATTAGCAAAGGTAAAAGAGAAAGGGTAGAAGTAAAAGGACTTGAGCCATTAGGCCCAAATCGACAACCCTGTCCTAATTTAGATATTGGGCTTTCAGCTTGTCTTCCACCTGTCCTAATTCTATATTCGCGAGCCTTTGGCTCGAGCCTCGCTCCACCTGTATTAAGTACAACTTTGGCTTCGAGGCCCAAATGAATAAAATGAATAAACAAGACGAAAAATAAATGAATACATGAGATGATGATAAATGGCTAAATAAGTAAAAGAATGAGACAACTAAGTCTTCCAGCCGCTTCAGATGTGGGGCCTCAACCCATTTTTATCCTCTCAACTCCTCATATCCATGTAAATGAGGTTGACGTCCAAAGTCTTCAAAATGGCGGGCCTCAATGGTCCGTTGCGCAATGCAAGGGAAAAGAGCCCAATGGGACTCCGGAAAGAGTTCATGCCAAAAAAAAATGAATGAATTAATGCCCATTAAAGACATAACATACTTCAAAATTAAAAAAAAAAAAAAAAGCCAAGGACTAATGTCTTAAAATAATGATGCCCACATTTATGCACATAATAAGAAGAATCAATTGATACGATGAAAAGCATTGACGAACACATATAGAAATTCGAACAAAATAAGACAATCGGAATGAGGATATCCTCTCCAAAATTGATGCATAATTCAGCAAAACATATTGCGCATGGCTTAGGCATACCCAAATGATCTATTCAGAGGTAAAGGTACATTTTTAGATATAACAAGCAGTGAATAACACAAACAAAAAGGCCACAGCAAGATACAAAAGAAAAGAGCTCCTTGTAAAAAAATTTTAAGGGAGGGTTGATATCATGGTTCTAATATACAGTTTCTAGTATCGATGATTCTTACTGCATCGAACCAAATTTTAACACCCCTAACCCGTGAAAGGATAACTATCCCAGATTTCAACCGAAAGGCATTTAACAGGGGATGGGTTCAAATAGAAAAATGAGAAGCTAAACGTGGATGATACAAGAAACAATACATCGATCTTGGGTTCTCGCAATGATCTTTTTAAAGGCATTTCTTAGCAAAGTCAGGTTATCAGTGACACACTTGAAGGAAAAAAAAACAAACCAAAAGTTTTCGGGAAACCTTAATTCAAATGAGTTATATGCATGTCATAGTGACAATAAAAGAAAATTACGGGATTTTCCAAATAGGCATATTCAGAACTCCTTCAATTCATCATGAACCACATCGAAACCATTTCTTAACAGAAGAAAAACCAAACTGGATAAAAATCCAAAGGAGGAACGAAAAATAAATTTCAAACTTTGGTACCCAAAATAGGCGCAACTAGCCAGTTAAAGCAAAAGAGGGCAGGGGTATTGGTCTTATTTTCGTCCTCTTTCCAAAAGCCTCACCCCAAATGGACATCGAGAGATAATCCTACCAGGCTGTTATGACATTGTCTAGCAACTACGTCGAGCAACTTAACATCGAAGTACTACTACGATTAAGACCCCGTCGGACTAGTAATCATTAAACAGAAAATAAAACATTGACCTTAATCATACAAAAAACAAAGACCCAATAATAACAGTAGCCATGAGACGATGATCCAAACTTCTACTAGTGCCCAAGATGAGGTCCTAAATTGGAAATTACTTGATACCAACTACAAAATCCAAATAGTGAAAACTGAAACAACATATGGACATATTTTAATAAGACACAACCCTATCTTAACGAAATTAAACATCCTTCTTCACTAGAAGAAGCCTATGGCTTTTCAAGCCTCTACAGCAACCAAACCAGCACACAACATCATTAATATTCTCTCTACGGAAGGTTGAGATGAAGCAAACATATTTTAAATATAAATGAAATAGATTGTACCTTTTCCGGAGCAGCAAACGAGACAACGATGCTATCAGTAAAATCGTCAAGAATCAGTGTTACTAGTCGGAGAGCTTCCGGCTAATCAACCAGCTTTCAAAAAGAGAGAAGAAAAGAAAATTTATACTTAAGGAAGTGATTGC
Organism: Capsicum annuum; assembly: GCF_002878395.1. Taxonomy (NCBI): domain Eukaryota; kingdom Viridiplantae; phylum Streptophyta; class Magnoliopsida; order Solanales; family Solanaceae; genus Capsicum; species Capsicum annuum. The sequence continues at coordinate 198,512,438 of NC_061121.1, forward strand.
TCAAAAAGGACTTATTGTGCCTTACTCCTTTCTTCCTTAAATCAGTGAGAAAAGAAAAGGAAAATCCACCCAAAGTATTGACCAAAAATTCTTTCTTCCTCAGAATTTCTACCTTCGGAAAGGAAATAAGAACCTAAAAGAAACTTAAGCCCTGAACTCAAAATTTCTTTCCTCCCTCTTAGAACCTTAATTCGAGAGATGAAAATAGAAGAAAAAGGGAAAAAAATTCAAAAAAAAACCCTTTTCGAGACTTCTGTCCCACTCCCTTTTATAGAAAACCACTAGGGTTTTCTAGGACCCCAAATGAGGATAAGGATTCTCCCCCAGAGATGACAAAAATAGATGGACCAATTGAAAATAGGGAAAAACAAATTATCACCCTAAACTAATGGGAAATTCCCACCAACGTACGAATTCGTACATGGTACCCGAGATTTGAGGAGCTAGCCATTAAGGGGGAGACATCTGGACTTTTTATACAAGATTCAAAACTAATTTTGCGCTAAATATCGTTCTAAACACATAACGATATACGAATTTGAGTGAAGAGGGAGGCATTTGGACGAGAACCAGCTGGATCGAGTTTTCTTGATCGATTTTGACTGAGGTTGGGTCGGGTATTATTCGTATGCAGTATTGAGGTTGTTGACAATGAGTTATGGTTGGGTCGGCGTCAGGAGGTTGGGTTCACTGGATTTTTGATTGGGGGTTATCGAATTCGGGTAGCTGAACGGTTGAGGGTTGTTGTCTATTCTCTCCTCAGGTCTTTGTGAAAAAAAGAGATAAAAAGGGTTTGTGGATGTAGGCTGAACCGGGTTGGGTCTTGAATTGTTGGGCTGATGTTGATGGGAATAAATGGGTCAGTTTTGGCCCAATGGGAAGGGGGCTGAAATTGCTTTGTTGTTAGGCTGGTGTTTGGCAAAATTGGGTTTAAAATTGGGATACATAGTTTAGAAAAATAGTTTTAATTAACATTTAACCCATTCTAAGTAAAATTTGATCAAATTAAAGGCTAATTGGCCAAATATATTGCGATTGTGGCCAATTTAATTTCAATTTATGATCAAATTTAACAGATTGATTAAATTGAATTGCAATTAAATACGAATTAATACTTCTTTTAATCTCGAGTTTCTTGATTTAATAAAACCAAAAAGTATTTCTCTAAATAAATTACTTGTGAGAATAAATTATATTTAAATCAAGATTTAATCATTTAAAATTATTTTTCAAATAATCCTAAATTTAAAAATCCAATTTTGATGAAAATGTTCATTTAAATGACATCATTTATACAATGCAAATACGAAAATAAATAATTATCACCTGAATCACGAAATTAGCCCAACTACCTATTTTAAAATGCATTTATTTGGAAAAAATAATTGTTGTAGTTTTATTTGAAAATCGAAGAAACTCGAGATTAAACATAGTTGTGGAGGGAAAAAATTAGGTGTCAACAACTGCTCTCTCCCTTTGGGTAGGGTGGATGTAAGTAACCCTGGGCAAAGGGAGGTTGACGTTTCTAATTTTTGTCCGACCACAAATTCGTTTCTAAAAGAGGTTGGTTTTCCGCATGAGTTTCAGGAATTATGTCTAAACCTCGGTATCAGGTTTCCTACATATCTCAGGCTTCATGAGAATTCAGGCCACTTGTAGTTCATAAAGTTTGATTTTGAGCACGATCTTCAAGAAAATTCACCAACTATCACGGTTTTAGAGTGTTTTGGTTAAACCGAGAAGCTGGGGAATATAGGGATTTGGGGAGAAATTGGAATGCATTTGAGTTTTCTACATAGAGCCCAGCCTACATATCCCCGAGACTCAGGGAATCAGACTGCTTGTAGTTCTACTCAATCGGTAGAAAAGATAGTCTTTTATTTTAGATGATCTTTAGCTTGGGATGAGTGACAAGTTAATCGAGTTGCGGAAAAGAGGCTTGTAACCTCTTAACCATGAACGAGGAGCTCTTCAAATCCATAGGTAAGAACTTATGTAAGCATAATTTCCAAAACTCTAAGTGTGTTGCCACCTGAATTTGAAAGAAAAAGAAAGTTCCCCTCAGTATGAGTTAACAAACATCGTGTCTAGAGAGTTTGACATCCCTCTCCAGACTATGTCTCGTTTTACTGCAGAGAAAGAGTTCCACATTGTGCTGTGTCCTTTTTGGAGTCGTCCGCACCTATGGTTTTGATTTGAGTTTTTCATCCTCTCGGATGCTCTCGATAATGCTTCAGGCAAAAAGTGTTAGTGTTAAACATAATTCACGAAAGAGGTAAGTAATTTTTTACTGTATCTCCACGTAAGTTGTGGCCTAAAAAGCGAAGTCATCCTTTATTGTACCTGTTTGATGGGAAATAAATCGCAATAACAGACACAAAAACCTCCTTGGTTGTTGTATAATTAGCTCATCTGTCGAACGAATATGTTTTCAAAGTGGGGTAGCCCTTTTGGTTACCTATATCACTTGTTGTATATGGCATGATAACCTCTCCGATTGTAGACGATGATCGATTTATAAATTTTTCCTAAATTTTCAATCTTCAGATGATCTTGTGCATTATTTGATGTTGGATACGAGGTGACTTACAGATATCCTTTGAATTTCTAGATTTTAGGTAATCCTGCACATCATCCGACTTTGGATAAGAGATGACTTATAGATACCCCTCCAATTGCTAGCTTTTAGGTGTTCCTACACATCATTCGACCTTGGATACAATATGACTTATAGATAATCCCTCAAATTGATCGTCTTTGGATAATCCTGCACATAATCGATCTTGGATATGACGCGTCTTATAGAGAACCCTTGGACATATCAATTTGACAATCTTGTATATCTTCCGGTAAGGATTTAGTTGTGACTTACGGATAACCTTTGAACTATCAACTTTTGGGCGATCTTGCACACTATCCAGTTAGGATGTTATTGTGGCTTACAGATGACCTACAGGCTATCAACTCATAGGTGATCTTGCACACTATCCTATTTCAAATAATATGACTTATAGATGACCTTCAAATTGTCCATTGCTAGGAAATCTTTTATATCATTCATCCTTATATAGCGACCTGAAGGCATCCCTCCAAATCGTGTGCTCTTAATGTATTCAGATGCTGATTCAAGAAAAGATGATGATATCCTCGACCCCAGCATTATGTCTTGCGTGTCACCAGATATATTGAATGCTGATGATATCCTCGACACCAGTGTTGTGTCTAGCGCGTCAACAGATATTGAATGCTGATGATATCCTCGACACCAGAGTTGTGTCTAGCGTGTTGACAAATATATTGGATGTTGATGATATCCTCTACGCCAGTATTATGTCTAGCATTTCGATAGATATATTAGATACTGATGATATCCTCGATGCCAGCGTTGTGTCTAGTGTGTCAACAGATATATTGGATGCTGATGATATCCTCTACGCCAGCGTTGTGTCTAGCATGTTGACATATATTGAATGATGATGATATCCTCGACGCCAACGTTGTGTCTAGCACGTCAATAGATATTAAATACTGATGATATCCTTGACACCAGCATTGTTTCTAGCGCGTCAACAGATATGTAATGGCCTTTGCGGTAATGATATGTGATGGCCTTTGCGGCAATGATATACAATGGCCATTGTGGCAGTGATAAAATAATTTTACCTAGCTTCATTTGTCAGTGTCCTGCTTTCTACATGTACCTGTACTCAAGGTAGACGATTAGTATACACAAAGTCACTTTCACTAGCGACTATTTTTAGGAAACTTCTAAATACGATACGTGTAAAGAAAACAAAGTGCTTTTGTTTGTCGCCTAAGATCTCAAGAAATGAGATGGACAAATCAAAAGGTCCTAAATAAATGGGCATTAAACCTATTTTTAGGGTTGCCCTAAAATACCATTCTTAGGCATTAATGATCTGTTGTGGCTCCCAATTTTCTCAGGGATTTTTGAAAGAGACTTTCATTTTGCGTATTGATCCCTGGATCCACTGAAAAATGATTAGTTGAATGAAATTACTCCATGTTGACCTTCTTCGATCCTTGATTTGCTCTTTTCCATCTCTTGGGCATTCCACCATATTGAGACTTCCACCCTGACACTCTATCCCAAATAATGTCTAGGCAAGTACTAAGTAAGTGAGTCGTAAGATTTTTGAAAATAGTCTTAAATTTTTGAAAATAATTTTGAAAACTTCTGTAAAATTTTAGAAAATTTCTACCAGTTATGTCATGTACTAGCTCAATGAACGTCTTCCTCGTGGTTCTGACTATATCTGATGGATGGTTTCCAAAACTTATGATTATTGTTGGAGGGTTTCTTCAAGTAGTTCTATCATAGCCAAAAATTGAGTCTACCCAGACTTTGTTATGGTTGGTGGTTTCCAAAGCTTTAACCTGTAGTGCTGGGGAATTTGGAATATGTTCTGGCATTTGGTGGAAATTTTGAGGTCTTCCTCAAAATTTCTGCCCCAGTTTAAACTTGTTTGAGATAATACCAATCTAAGTGGATCTGAAGTATTTGCTGATCTTCATTCTCTTTGTTGGATATCGATCTTCTCTTATGAATTTTTGAGATTCCTTCTCAAAAATTTTGTCCCAATTTCCATTTCCTAGGTTATATGACTGAACCGTTGGGGCGCCTACGTATCCCGTTGAGGTAGGAATCAGGTCAAATGTAGTTCAGGCTATGCTAGGGATATACAAAAGAAATTAATGGGTTGACCGAAGCCGACATAGGCCGCCTACATATCACTTTTATTGGGAATTCAGGTCATCACGTAGTTCATACATAGGGGGAAAGGATAAATTTTCCTAAGGGGTTGACCGAAGCCGACATAGGCCGCCTACGTATCCCTTTCTTGGGAATTCAGGTCAAACGTAGTTTGTACATAAAGGGAAAATATTCTAGGTAGTTACACACTAGCAAACGACATTATTACAAAGGTGATTACAAACAAACTAAGAAAACACAAAACTAGAACGTCATTCAAACATAATATCTCTTTACCGCATCAGAATTGATTGGTTTGGTCCACTCTGTGCCATCCATCTCAGACAAAATCAGAGCTCCTCTAGATAGCACCTTGAGAACTATGTATGGCCCTTGCCAGTTTGGAGCGAACTTGCCCTTGTACTCCTCTTAGTGAGGGAATATTCGTTTGAGAACCAGTTGCCCTACTTCAAATGCTCGAGTTCTTACCTTCTTGTTAAAGGCACGAACCATCCTATGTTGATACAGCTGACCATGGCATACATCGGCCATTCTCTTTTCATCAATTAACATGAATTGTTCATAGCGAGTACGGACCCATTCTTCGTTACTTAGTCCATCTTCCTGAATAATCCTTAGGGAAGGTATTTCGACCTCAGTGGATATCACAGCTTCATTCCCGTAAACTAGTAAATAGGGAGTTGCTCCTGTGGAGGTTCGAACTATTGTTCGATACCCTAGCAAAGCGTAAGGTAACATCTCATGCCATGATCTATCATTTTTGACCATCTTTCTCAAGATCTTCTTGATATTCTTGTTAGCAGCTTCTACGGCTCCATTCATTTGGGGACGGAGTGCTGTCGAGTTACGATTTACAATCTTGAACTGATCACAAATTTCTTTCATCAAGTAACTATTCAGGTTTGCCCCATTATCAGTAATAATAAATTCCAGCACTCCGAATCCGCAAATCAAGTTATTCCTGACGAAATCTGCAACCACTTTCTTAGTGACGGCTCTGTACGAAGCATCTTCGACCCACTTAGTAAAATAATCAATGTCAACCAAAATAAATCTATGCCCATTCGATGCTAGTGGCTCTATTGGTCCGATGACATCCATGCCCCAAGCTACGAAAGGCCAAGGAGAATTCATTACGTGAAGCTCGTGTGGAGGCATTTGAATTAGATCTCCATGTATTTGACATTTTGGACATCTCTGCACAAACTTACTACAATTATTTTCCATAGTCATCCAGAAGTAACCGGTTCTCAGGATCTTTATGGCAAGGACAAACCCATTCATGTGGGGCCCACAAACTCTAGCGTGTACCTCATTTATCAACTTATTATCTTTCGCCGCATCGACGCATCTTAGGAATCCCAAATCAGGAGTCTTTCTAAAAAGAATTTCTCCACTTGGAAAGTAATTCTTTGCCAAACACCGGATTGTCTTCTTTTGGTTGTTACTAGCCTCTTCAAGATACATTCCAGATTCCAAATACCTCTTAATGTCATAGTACCAAGGCCTTCCATCAGGATCCTCTTCCACGTGTATGCAATGCGTGGGTTGCTCCTTCAAGCTTATTTCCAAAGGATCGATGTAACTCTAATCCGGGTGCTGAATCATGGAAGATATCATGGGCAAAGCATCAGCAAACTCGTTTTGTGTCCGTGGGATATGTCTGAAATCAACATCCTTGAATCTTCCACATAATTCTTGCACCAACTCCACATAAGGAGTAATCTTGGAGTTTTTTACCACCCATTCTCCCCGTACCTTATGAATCAGCAAATCTAAATCTCCGATGGATAGCAATTCACGAACACCCATATCAAGTGCCAATTTGAGCCCCAGGATGTAAGCTTCATATTCAGCCATGTTTTTGATGTATGGAAAATGTAACTTAGCAGTTACGGGATAATGCTGGCCCATTTGTGACACCAAAACTGCTCTAATTCCTGAACTTTTGAAGTTGACCGCCCCATCAAAAAATAGCCACCATCCGGGGTAGATTTTCGTGATATCTTCTCCTACGAACAAAACTTTCTCATCTGAAAAGTATGTCCAAAGTGGCTCGTATTCCTCATCAACTGGGTTTTTAGCCAAATGATCTACTAAGGCTTGCCCTTGATTGCTTTTTGGGTTACATACACAATGTCAAACTCACTCAGCAGCATTTGCCACTTGGCTATCTTTCCTGTAGGCATGGCTTTCTGGAATATATACTTCAATGGATCCATTCTCGAGATAAGGTAAGTTGTGTAGGATGACAGATTATGCCTCAACTTTTGTACCGTCCAAGTCAAAGCACAACATGTCCTTTCTATAAGAGTGTAGCAGGCTTCATATTGTCTGAACTTTTTGCTCAAGTAGTAGATGGCTTTCTCTTTCCTGCCGGTCTCATCATGTTGCCCGAGGACGCATCCGAAAGCATTTTCTGAGACTGACAGGTAAAGCACTAATGGAATTTCTTCTCTTGGTGGGACCAAAACCGGTGGTGCAGACAAGTATTCCTTGATGCGATCAAAAGATCTCTAACATTCTTCTGTCCACTCATTCAGTGCATTTTTCTTCAACATCTTGAGAATTGGCTTGCATATGATTGTTGATTGAGCGATGAATCTGCTAATGTAATTCAGACAACCTAAGAAACCCATAACTTCTTTCTTGGTCCTCGGCGGTGGCAAGTCTTGAATTCTATTGATTTTGGATGGGTCTAGCTCGATCCTCCTTCTGCTGACTATGAACCCCAGCAACTTCCCTGATGGCACACCAAAAGCACACTTAACAGGATTTAACTTCAAACTGTACCTTCTTAATCTATTGAAGAATTTCTCCAAATGAGTTAGATAATCCGAACTCTCGCGGGATTTGATAATTACATCATCCACATACACCTCAATCTCCTTATGGATCATATCATGGAAAATCATCGTCATGGCCCTCATATATGTCGCACCTGCATTTTTGAGACCAAACGGCATTACCCTGTAATGATAAATACCCTAGGGCATAACAAAAGCCATTTTTTCTGCATCTTCCTAATCCATCAGTATCTGATGATAGCCGGCGAAACAATCAACGAATGACTGCATTTCATGTTTCGCATAGTTATCGATAAGAATGTGAATATTGGGCAACGAAAAATTATCTTTTGGATTAGCTCTGTTCAAGTCTCTATAGTCAACACAAATTCGAATCTTGTCGTCCTTCTTTGGCACAGGGACGATGTTGGCCAACCATGTCGGATATTTTATGACCTCGACAACCTTAGACTGGATTTGTTTTATCACTTCTTCCTTGATCTTTAGACTTAAATCTGGTTTGAATTTTCTCATTTTTTGCTTGACTGGATCAAACTCAGAATTTACCGGCAATTTGTGTGACACAATGCTGGTGCTCAACCCTGGCATATCATTATAGGACAAAGAAAACACGTCGATATACTCCCGCAACAAGTAGATGAGCTCTTCCTTTTATGGCGCCGTGAGGTGGACACTGATACTGGTCTCTTTGATTTCATTGTGATCTCCCAAGTTGACTATTTCAGTTTTTTCCAGATTGGGTTTTTTGCGATTCTCAAATTCCTTCATATCTTCAACTAACCGTTCCTCATTATCGTCCTTCCAACCATCATCGTCCCCTTCATTTTATTCGTTCAGGCTTTGACATGACCTAACATTGGCAGGTTTTAAGCTACTGTTACTGTAATGGACAAATAAACTAAGTTAGATGATAAGAAAATAACAAAACATATGACTAGGAGCGTTTTAGAACTAATATAGATTTCCAAATAAATGATGGCCTTTTCATTGAAATTTGAGAAATAATTACAAAACCATGGCTTGTGACTTGCACAAATACAAACCCCTGCCTTTTTTTAAAGCAGTAAGATACGAAAATAAAGTTTTGAGATATAAAAAGTGGATCACGGGGCCTCATCCGAATCATCACCGATTTCAAAACTATTAGTAATTGCCCTTTCATCTACCACGGCGGGCGACAGGTTATGAGTAGAGTGGAGGTCTAATTTTGCAAAGCCTCCCCTGGCGCAATCTGCTTTACCCTGCTGGACTCTGAGAGGTCTTCTGGTACAGCATTGTATCCTTCAAACAAATCTCCTATCCCATCCCCAAGACCATCATCATCTGACATCTCTCATATGGGAAATGACTGGAACAGGAGTAGAAAGGCCCTAAATAGACTCTTTTTTGGCTCATCCTTAACCCTATATTTTCTGGTAGGCTGATACCCTAACCGTGCTTAGATCTTCTCTCTGAGATCACAATAGGCTCGATAATTCCTTATAAATTCTTGCCCAAGCCTCGACCAGGTTCGAACCCATTTCTTAACATCATAGTTACAATCATTTTGTAAACAGAAGGCATTGATATTTTGGGTGTCGAATATCTTTCCACAGCATTTACAACTTCCACTATATAGAAACTGCTACCTTTCGGAACATCTTCAATCACCGGCACATAACCATTAGGACGGTCCGCTTGACTTCCTTCTCCTTGGATGACTACTTCATGATCTTTCCAAATGAACTTCAATAATTGATGAAGTGGTGATAAAATTGCCTTTGCCCCGTGTATCCATGGTCTTCCCAAAAGCAGGTTATAGCTAGGATGGATATCCATAACATGAAACTTAGTCTTAAACTCAGCAGGCCCCATTTGGATGTGCAAATCAATCTCTCCTATGTTATCTCTCTGCCCTCTATCAAATGCTCTCACATTACGTGGATTTGAAGAGTTTTCCCCAGATCATAGCCCATTTGGACCAACGTAGGAGGGGACAAATATTCACACCAGATCCGTCATCTATTAATACTTGATTAATTGCATAATCTCGAAAAATAATGGTGACATGCATGGCTTTATTGTGCATTGCTCCTTCAAATGGCAACTTTTCATTACTGAATGATATGCGATGGTTCCCCACAATGTTCCCTATCATTACAGTGAAATTCCCAACGCTCGTTCCTGTGAGAACATACGCTTCCTCCAAGACGTTCGACAGAGCCTGTTGGTAGTGTTGTGATCTTAATAATAGTGCCAAGATAGAGATTTAGGCTGGCATTTTCTCCAAGTGCTTGACAATTGAGTAATCCTTTGGTTGCATACACCTCCAAAATTCCTCAGCCTCTCCTTCAGTGATTGGCCTTTTCTGTGAATCTTTCTTGTTGGTCAATTCCTCAGGGATCTAACATCGTCCTAATCGCATCATCCCCTGGGCAGCAGCGGTTTGCACAATAAATTCCTTCTTGGGAGGGGAAGTGTACACTTGAGTCAGTTCATTCATCACTATAAATGGGGCTTTCTCACTGATACTTAAGGTAGCCACAGCTTTCTCTATCTTTCCTACCTCTTCCACCCTTTTGCGCTTTTTGGAGTTCACCTGGGTAATGGTCTTGCCAGATTCCCATTCGCTTTCTATTTCAATCATGTTAACTGTAGATCTCCCATGGTTGGGCAGTAGATTACTACTAACATTTGGAGAAGGTGCCTGAAGCGTGATGACCTTTTAATCAATCAGATCTTGGATTTTGTGTTTCAAGATAAGACAGTCCTAGGTACATACCCTACTTCCCCTGAATGATAGGCACAATTTTGATCAGGGTGATAAAACCCGGAGCTAGGATTGATAGGCTTTGGCTATACTGGTTGCAAATGACCAGCATTCTTCAATCTTTAAAATAATTGGGTGCGACTTTCAGCTAGTGGGATGAAGTTTTGGGGAGGTTTCTTTTTGTGGTTTGGACGCTGGGGGTTATACGGGCTTAGGTTTGTAGGAGGGGGTACTTGGTGGTAATTTGGAGGTGTTTGAAAATTTGTTCGGCTATTTGGGGGAGTAGTTTGGAAATAAGACTGATAATTTGAAAGTGGAACTGGGTATTGGGGAAAGATATTTGGCTGTGGAGCTTAGAATGATGGTGGGATATTTGGGAGTGGATTTTGGTATTGGGAGTGGACGTAGAATGCGTGCGAAAGGTTAGGTGATGGTAGGGAAGATAAACTGTTTCTAGAGTTGAATCGTTGTTTCAATTCTGTAACAGAATTGGCAGAAACCCCACCTACCTCTTCCTTCTTCTTCTTAGAAAACATGGCAGTTCCAGATGATGTCGGGGTGTTGGCAGTTTTTCCTGTTCGAATACCTTCCTCTAATGATTCTCCTATTTTTACCAAATCTATAAAGGTCGCTCTAATAGCGAACGCCATCCTTGCATAATATTCTCCTTCTTGAGCGTGAGAGAACACGGATACTATTTCCTCCTCAGACATGGGAGGCTGCACTTTGGCAGCTGCTTTCCTCCAACGAAAAGCATAATCTCAAAAACTCTCAACGCTTTTTTGTTTAATCCAATCTAGCAAATACCGATCAGGGACTATTTCAATGTTGAATGCGAACCGGTCAAGAAAACTCTTGGCCAATGTCTTCCAACCAGTCCACCTTTTCGGATCCTGATACATGAACCACTCCAAGGCTTCACCCTTTAAACTTCGACTGAATAGGTGCATTAATAACGCCACATTTTTTCCTATCCCTGCTAGTTGTTTGTAGTACCTTCTTAGATGGGCTATTAGATTTCCGGTATCGTCAAACATCTCAAACTTAGGGACTTTGTATCCTTCTGGTAGGTCTACTCCTGGGTGAACACACAAATTGTCATACCCCAAACCATTGCGGTCCTTGGCCCCGTGAGACTCTTTGATCCTCATGATCTCTTCTTACATGGCTAGTAAATTCCTTTCATGCTGGGCCCTCTATTCCTTCTCTTTCTCCTCATAATGGTCCATCTCAGGGTTAGGAAGGGGTTCATAAATATTAGGGGATATGATGGCTTGAGGAGGATTTAGAAAGAAGGCTTGATTTTGTAAATTGAGGGAATTTGGTTGGTAAGTGGGGAGAACGTTTTGGAAATTAAGAAGGTTATGTGGGCCTTGTAAGTAGTTTGGCAGAATATGAGAGGTATTTTGCGGATTTGGAAATGAATTTGGTGGATTCGAAGGTAGGTTTGTCGTATTTTGTGGATTTGGGAGTAAATATTGTTGATTTGGGAATGCATTTTATTGATTTGAGAATGTGTTTTGAGGATTTGAGAATGGACTCGAAGACGGGTTCTGTGGGGTTGCGGATGGATTTTGTGGATGGTAGGCGTCTGGATTGTTTTCACGATTAGTGTTTTGGACAAATGGAGGAGCGGAGCTGGATGATATGTTAGTTGGTCGGTCCCCTAGAATAGAGGTACTGAGGGGAGGAATTTGGAGTGGAGTCCCATGTCCCCCCGGAGCAGGGGCATTGACGGTGATGGTCAAGTTAGCCAATTCTCGAGTGTGATTTATTTCCTCCAGAAGCAATTCTAATTTTCTTGCAAGTTCCACAATTATCTCATTCTGTTCTGCTATCACATTATCCCGGATAGCTAGTGCTCTTTCTTCGTCATTTCCTGTCATTTTTGAATGATGGTCCAAGAATGGGATTTTATGTGCTTTCGATCGGGTGAAGTAAGGATGTTCTGCCAGTTTATCAACATGGAGTAATTTCTATTATCTGCAAAGTAAAACAACTCAAAGGCAAATGTGTTAGTTTTCGTATGTGATAAGTAATGCAAAATATTTGACAGAAAATAATCACACAGAGTTGTTTGAGTCATAACCAAATTCATCCGTAGGTCATAGTGGATAAACTTTCCTTTGATCTCAACAAACGCATATAAGCACATAAAATAGTTATATCACACAAGACATTAAAATAACGTGTATCCTAATTGGGGTGACCCTTTTTGAACCAAGGGTTCAGGCCTAACGATTTTTTGAAGAAAATATATGCTTCCTCAAAGTCAATCCATTAACCCCCAACTCATATAGACACAAAAAGGGCATAAATACCTACAAAAGATAACGAAATTGGGATACAATTTTTAAGGAAAAGGGGAAATAACATGAAAGAAGATAAGTTCCCGCACAGGAGAGAATAGAAAAGCTAGCTACTAGCTACTAGAAAAGCAGATCATGTGCTATTTGATACCTATTGATGATAAGGTGACTCCCGCATAATTATGCCTTGCAGTCGTAAGTCATTTCTCCTATGCTGTCGAGTTGGGAGGCCATGCTATCGTCCAAATCGATTAGGCATTGCCTGGCATCATCAGCGTCTTGACTAGCTCTTTTTAACTCTTCCCTCAATGTATGTATGGTCAAAGCATCTTTCATGTGCATCAATAGGTGCATAATTTCACTTTTCTGGAACTCATCTTGTAGCCTGTGAAGCCAAATTTGATGCTCGGATTCTATATCCACAACCCGAGTGGGCACATTTGGTCCCGGATTTAATGCTCCGGCGAGGCTCTTTTTCAACCACTTCTTGTAAGTGTCGCTAACTTCAGGTTCATACCTTATACGAAAAGAGACTTCTACCCACTTTTTCCTTCTCCATCCATTTATCATGTAGTCTTTGAGCGAGGGCTTACTTTCACCATATTCAGTGAAGAATCTGAGCATAGAATCGATTTGAGCCGTCTCCTTCTTGATCTCGAATTGCCTAAGAAATCTATTGATATTGTAAAGGCGGGTTCCCCTGAGACCCGGGACCACTAAAAAAGGCCATTCGCCCCCTCGAATGATGTATTTCCCTGAACAAAGATAGTTAAGGGACCATTGGACATCGCATCTCTTAATTCTCCAAGAGTCTTAAACCAAAATTCGTGGGATGCTTCCCTTTTGAACTTATGTAAAAATAACCACATGTCGTGAGATTCTAGCAGATTTCTTCTTGTTTTATGATCAGGTTGTGCCGTTCTAGGATTTTTCACCAAATGCATCATCATCCACCATTGTAATATAAGGTTGCAGCCTTGAAAGAAACGATTCTCGACTTGACATCTTCCTAAAGCGCGAATATGTCGGCGACAATCATAGGGGCTAATTTGTGGAATACTTTTTTAGAATTGTATTCCATTCCAAAGAAGAGTGCATGGGTCACTGTGACAACCCTCGGATGAATTGTGTAATTTTCTCCCTGCAGGAACACCATGGTTCCAAGTAGGCCTACCGCGAATGCAAAAGCTCTCGTTTCCTTCCATTTTGCTTCCAACTCCATTTATGCCCAAATTTATGAAAAGAGTTGAATCTTCCAAACCAACGGTACAACTCACGAAAAGTGATATTTGCTCTATCCCGTTCTCCGAGCCAAGTGTCTTCATCAGTTAAAAATGATTCCTTGATCTTTTGACGATCCCACACATCCGAGACTAAAATATTCTTATCCGGTGTCTCCTTTCTCTTAAAACACATTTCCGTACTCTCATAGCAAATCAATACCTCTTCAATGCTGGGGGTTAATTCAACATCCCCGAAGTGAAATACCATATTCTGATCATCCCAAAAAGTTATTAGTATATGGATCATTTTGGGTCAAGCGTCCATCTCGATCAAAGAAGGAAGATGCCCAATATGTGTTCTAACAATCTTTCTCTCTTCTGTACCCATGTAATCCCACCACAGTTTTAGGTAATCTTCGGGTTTGGTGACCATCTTGAACTTTTCATGAGAATGCAATTGAGTCATATCTATATAAAAGAAGACAAAATAAGCCTTTCCCCGACCCCAAAGGATAATGGATTGAACTCAGACAAGCATATATTTCTTTAACACATAAGCATGGTTCGTCTGTGATTGAATCGGGGTCAATAAGACATAGGGTAAGGTTTCTAATGGGCCCAATACCCCGCTCGGATATTGGGTCATCCTAGGAACAGCCTAAAAAAAGGTTTTGGTTTCGTTCTATCCTCGGTGTCTAGAGTGGGCTTGGACACTAGTTCTCAAGCGGACAACTTGAGTTTGAAAATACAAACAGCGTTAGACGACTCACGTGCTAATAAGTTGTTTGTATTTCCAACACATTTTGGAATTGAACAACAAGGGCCGGGACATCCACGAAACTCCAAATCAGTTTATAAGATGCAGGAAATGCCATGAGATGCAATAATTAAACTTTACATAATCGAAACATATAAACACATAAACAGTTAATCAAAGATGGAATAAAACATTTGGTTAGAACCTAGTTAGGTCCCCAGCAGAGTGGCCATTTCTGTTTTACGGAGAAATTTTAACTTTTTGAAAAAAGAGTCGCCACTTAATTTTTAAAAGGAATTAAGAAACCTTTATAGCGTTACTTAAAACGTTTCAAAATAGGAAAATCATTTTAATTTAAAGATTCTAGATAAGCGGTTCCTATTAACGTTTTAGGAAGGTGTTAGGCACCTAAAACATCCACTAACTTGCGGTTATCCGGAATGTTTGAAAATCGTCTTTTGATTAACTTGTAAAAGATTTATTTGTTGAAAAGTGATTGATTAGGGAAAATTTTTTTGCAAAATCAGTTTTGTAGCGACTTAGTTAGGGATTTTAACTAGGTTCGCGAGAAAACTCCTACAACGAATTAGCAAAGGTAAAAGGGAAAGGGTAGAAGTAAAAGGACTTGAGCCATTAGGCCCAAATCGACAACCCTGTCCTAATCTAGATATTGGGCTTTCAGCCCGTCTTCCACCTGTCCTAATTCTATATTCGCGAGACTTTGGCTAGAGCCTCGCTCCACCTGTATTAAGTACAACTTTGGCTTCGAGGCCTAAATGAATAAAGTGAAGAATCAAGACGAAAAATAAATGAATACATGAGATGATGATAAATGGCTAAATAAATAAAAGAATGAGACATCTAAGTCTTCCAGCCGCTTCAGATGTGGGGCCTCAACCCATTTTTATCCTCTCGACTCCTCGTATCCATGTAAATGAGGTTGACATCCAAAGTCTTCTAAATGGCGGGCCTCAATGGCCCGTTGCACAATGCAAGGGAAAAGAGCCCAATGGGACTCCGAAAAGAGTTCATGCCAAAAAAAATGATTGAATTAATGCCCATTAAAGACATAACATACTTCAAAATAAAAAAAACGTCAAGGACTAATGTCTTAAAATAATGATGCCCACATTTATGATCATAATAAGGAGAATCAATTGATATGATGAAAAGCATTGACGAATACATATAGAAATCGAACAAAATAAGACAATCGGAATGAGGATGTCCTCTCCAAAATTGACGCATAATTCAGTAAAACATATTGTGCATGGCTTGGGCATACCCAAATGATCTATTCAGAGGTAAAGGTACATTTTTAGACATAACAAGCAGTGAGTAACACAAACAAAAAGGCCACAGAAAGATACAAAAGAAAAGAGCTCCCTGTAAAAAATTTTAAGGGAGGGTTGATATCATGGTTCAAATATACAGTTTCTAGTATCAATGATTCTTACTGCATCGAACCAAATTTTAACACTCCTAACCCGTGAAAGGCTGGCTATCCCAGATTTCAATTGAAAGGCATTTAATAGGGGATGGGTTCAAACAGAAAAATGAGAAGCTAAACGTGGATGATACAAGAAACAATACATCGATCTTGGGTTCTCGCAATGATCTTTTTAAAGGCATTTCTTAGCAAAGTCAGGTTATCAGTGACACACTTGAAGGAAAAAAACAAACCAAAAGTTTTCGGGAAACTTAATTCAAATGAGTTATATGCATGTCATAGTGACAATAAAAGAAAATTACGGGATTTTCCAAATAGGCATATTCAGAACTCCTTCAATTCATCATGGACCACATCGAAACCATTTTTTAATAGAAGAAAAAACAAACTGGATAAAAATCCAAAGGAGGAACGGAAAATAAATTTCAAACTTTGGTACCCAAAATAGGCGCAACTAGCTAGTTAAAGCAAAAGAGGGCAGGGGTATTGGTCTTATTTCCATCCTCTTTCCAAAAGCCTCACCCCAAATGGCCATCGAGAGATAATCCTACCAGGCTGTTACGACATTTTCTAGCGACGACGTCGAGCAACTTAACATCAAAGTACTACTATGATTAAAACCCCGTCGAACTAGTAATCATTAAACGGAAAACAAAACATAGACCTTAATCATAAAAAAACAAAGACCCAATAATAACAACAGCCATGAGACGTGATCTAAACTTCTACTAGTGCCCAAGATGAGGTCCTAAATTGGAAATTACTTGATACCAACTACAAAATCCAAATAGTGAAAACTGAAACAACATATGGACATATTATAATAAGAAACAACCCTATCTTAATGAAAGTAAACATCCTTCTTCACTAGAAGAAGCCTATGGCTTTTCAAGCCTCTACAGCAATCAAACCAGCACACAACATCATTAATATTCTCTCTACGGAAGGTTGAGATGAAGCAAACATATTTAAAGATAAACGAAATGGATTGTACCTTTTCCAGAGCCGCAAATAGGACAATGATAAGAATCAGTGTTACCAGTCGAAGAGCTTCCGGCTAATCAACTAGCTTTCAAAAAGAGAGAAGAAAAGAAAATTTCTACTTAAGGAAGTGATTTCTCAAAAAGAACTTCTTTTGCCTTACTCCTTTCCTCCCTAAAGCAGTGAGAAAATAAAAGGAAAATCCACCCAAAGTATTGACCAAAAATTCTTTCTTTCTCAGAATTTCTACCTTCGGAAAGGAAATAAGAACCTAAAAGAAACTTAAGCCCTGAACTCAAAATTTCTTTCCTCCCTCTTAGAACCTTAAGTCGAGAGATGAAAATAGAAGAAAAAGGGAAAAAAATTCAAAAAAAAACCCTTTTCGAGATTTTTGCCCCACTCCCTTTTATAGAGAACCACTAGGGTTTTCTAGGACCCCAAATAAGGATAAGGATTCTCCCCCAGAGATGATAAAAATAGATGGACCAATTGAAAATAGGGCAAAAAAATTATCACCCTAAACTAATGGGAAATTCCCACCAACGTACAAATTCATACAGGGTACCCGAGATTCACGGAGCTATCCGTTAAGGGGGAGACATCTAGATTTTTTCTACAAGATTCAAAACTGATTTTGAGCTAAATATTGTGCTAAACACGTGAAGATATACAAATTTAAGTGAAGAGGGAGGCGTTTGGACGAGAACCAGCTGGTTCGAGTTTTCTTGGTCGATTTTGACTGAGGTCGGGTCGGGTATTGTTCGTATGCAGTATTGAGGTTATTGAAAATGGGTTATGGTCGGGTTGGCGTCAGGAGGTTGGGTTCACTGGATTTTCGATTGGGGCTTATTGGATTTGGGTAGCTGAACAGTTGAGGGTTGTTGTCTATTCTCTCCTCAAGTCTTTGTGAAGAAGAAAAGATAAAAAGGGTTTGTGGATGTGGGCCGAACTGGTTGGGTCTTGAATTGTTGGGTTGATGTTGATGGGAATAAATGGGTCAGTTATTGGCCCAATGGGAAGGAGGCTGAAATTGCTTTGTTGTTGGGCTGGTGTTTGGCAAAATTGGGTTTAAAATTGGGATACATAGTTTAGAAAAATAGTTTTAATTAACATTTAACCCATTCTAATTAAAATTTGATCAAATTAAAGGCTAATTGGCCAAATATATTACGATTGTGGCCAATTTAATTTCAATTTATGATCAAATTTAATAGATTGATTAAATTGAATTGAAATTAAATATGAATTAATACTTCTTTTAATCCTGAGTTTCTTAATTTAATAAAACCAAACAAGTATTTCTCCAAATAAATTACTTGTGAGAATAAATTATATTTAAATCAAGATTTAATTATTTAAAATTATTTTTCAAATAATCCTAAATTTAAAAATCCAATTTTGATGAAAATGTTCATTTAAATGACATCATTTATACAATGCAAATACGAAAGTAAATAATTATCACCTGAATGACAAAATTATCCCAACCACCTATTTTAAAATGCATTTATTTGGAAAAAAATAATTGTTGTAGTTTTATTTGAAAATCGAAGAAACTCGAGATTAAACGTAATTGTGGAGGGCAAAAATTAGATGTCAACAACATCAACACTAACAAGGTGGACTACTTTAGGCATAAAAAGTCTTGACTTTTTTATATCTTTTCTTGCATCTAGTAGCCTTCCTAATTATCAGTTAATGAGTGAAGGCATAATTTGTGTCATTAGCTTATGTATAGAATTGGGGATTTTAGCAGCCCTCTATCCTATCATCTCTAGCTTGATTCCTCCACTGAACTCCTTTAAACTAAACTGATTCCTGAATGCATGTCAGATATTCTTGCTGAAATTACTTCTAAAAAGATGCTCATACACTTATTGCCATATTTTCACAACATTCATATCTTAAAAGAAAAAATACATTTTTTTTACATTGTAATCGATAAGAATTCTATTTTTAAGGATTTTTCAATAAAAATATTGAAAGGTAAAGTCTTATGCAAAAGATTTTTATTAGAAATAATGATATCTTGTATGTGTTTCAAGCATCTCCAAGTTAATAAAACTTCAGAATTTCTACTAGAGGATTCTATCCAAACAATTTAGTCAGGTTCCTTTGGATTGTAAATCTTGATGTCTCTGATTTAGCTACTGAGTTGTTTAGGCAAGAATTATTGGAGATTTGTATATCCTAGGAGTTATCAATGATGAAGTTATTAATATAGGCTTCCTGGTGGATATTACCATTGTATATATTGGTAATTGCCTCAAGTATTGTCTAATTGCCTCGGTAGAAAGAAAGTTACCATTGTTAATCCCCATAAGATGCTAGGTTCAATTTCATTCTTGATGTATATTAGGCATCTCCAAAGTACAAAGCTCTTAGATTTACCTTTTCCACCAACTAAATGCTTTCTACTGCAATATTTAATCTTCAAGAAAGTAGACAAGAGAGAATTTCAGATTCTGAAGATCCACCATAAATTTTAATGGAAGATTTAAATATGTGTCATAGCAGTATTATGGCCAATCTTTCATCTTTTGTAGGATAACACATTTTTTCAAGTAACCCAATGGATATGCATCTTGTCGTCCTTCTAATCCCAAAAGAAATTAGCAAAGTAACCCTTTGAGATTTTACAAACACCTAATAGGACATGTTTGATCAAAATAGCTTTTCTTCCGATAAATAAAAGGTAACTTTGTCAACTTATGGTTCTCCTAATAATTTTGGAAAGCATTCCTAAGAATTATTCAATATTTTTCTTCCCAAGGTACATAAGACATTCCAAATATTCAAAAGGAACTTTTGTACCATAGGTGTCTATTAATAATTTTGATTATGCTCTGATATATTTTTTGATTAATAAGAAAGCAACTCTTTGTGGTGTTTACTTTTTGTTCAAAAGATCTTTAGTATTTTGAAAAAATGGTTATGATAAGATATTTGACCTTACTAGAAGTAAAGATGGAGAGGTTATCAACATAAGCCAAGTGGTAAATTTGAAGATTTTTCTTTAGCATAGAAAATCCAGAGAACTCATTGTTATCCTGGGGTGATTTAAAGCTCTAGAAATAGCTTCAGCAAAAATAATGAACAAAAACAAAGAGATAGAGTTACCTTACTTTAAATTTTACAAAACTTTGTTTACCAGTAATATTGATGGAACACCATATATTAGAAATAAGATTCTGTATTGTATAGATCCATTGTTCAGAAAACACCTATTTTCTCATAATGCCAAAAGGGAAGTCTAGGAAAGCCTATCATAAGCCTTGTTCATGTATAACTTGGTAGCGATATTATCCCCCAGATCTCTTTTTCTTGATCCCACTAATGATCTCTTGAGCAAATAGACAATTCTCTCATATGGCTCTACCTTTGATGAAACCACTTTGATTATGGGAGATAATCTTAGGAAGTAGGTAGCTAGTCTATTGTAGAGAATCTTGGTAATAATCTTTATGTGACGTTGTCAAGACTAATAGGCCTCAGGTCATAAAAGAATTATGGGTTATCTATAAAAATTCAGAGAAGGAGATCAAAAGTATGATACATTAACTCTGGAAGCAAGCTTTTAAATACAGAATATACAACTAACTACACCTAAAGTGCAGGCCACTATTTACACACTATCTACAACTAACTAACTATTCCTAAATAGACTCCAACCATCAGAGACTTATTCAAACTATAACAACTAATAACAAGAGTTAAATAAAGATAGTAACAAAAGGTAAATAAACATAGTTAATACACCCCCTTAAGTTAGGTAAGGTGCAACAACGTCTAACTTGGAACGACACCTAATAAAGGCTGATTTAGGAAATGGCTTAGTGAAGGTATCAGCAAGTTGATCACAAGCATGAGTATGAGTAACATGAACTTGATGAGTGTGAACCTGATCACGAAAATATGCGAAATCTACAGCAATATGTTTCATACGGGTATGGAACACTGGGTTGTGAGATAAATAAGTTACTCCAACATTGTCACAGTAAATCATTGGCGTCTTCAGAATGGTGACATGTAACTCATGAAGTAAGCTTCACACCCATGTGATCTCTGCAAGTGCATTGGCTACTGATTTGCACTCTGCCTCAGTGGATGAGCGTGCCACTGCACGTTGTTTTCTGGATGACCAACTAACTGGATTTGGTCCAAAGAAAAGTATGTAACCTGATGTAGAGATTCTGTCATTTGGATCGTCAGCCCAGTTGACATCAGCATACATATACAAATTAGAGTCAGAGCTGTGAAGGATGCAAAGTCCTAAACTTGCAGTTTCTTTTAGATATCGTAGTACTCTCTTAACTACTTTCTAATGTTCATCAGTGAGAGTATGCATAAATTGTGACAATTTATTGACTGTATAAGATATGTCAGGCTGAGTGAGAGACAAATACTGCAATTTTCCAAGGGTACACCGGTAATGCGTGGCATCAGTTAGTGGCAAACCATTAGCTACCTGAAAGGGTACCTAGAACATATGGGAGTGGAAACACCTTTACAATTGTCCATATCTAGTTCAGAAAAAATTTCCAAAATGTATTTTGATTGAGAAAGAATGAGACCATCTAGCACTTGCTTAACATCAACACCCAAGAAGTAGTTTAAATAGCCAAGATCCTTTAACGAAAATCTTTCTGCCAAGGTATTGATGACAAATTTAATCATGTGTGGATGGTTTTCAGTGATTATGATGTCTTCAACATAGACAAGCACATAAATGGTTACAGCCAAATGCTTTCATACAAATAAAGAGGTGTCAGATTCTATTCTAACAAAGTGCATTTTCAGCAGATGTTCACACAGAGCATTATACCAAGCCCGTGGGGATTTTTTTAGGCCGTAGATATCCTTCTTTATTCTACAGACATGAGTTGGAAATTGGGGATTAATAAAGCCACGAGGTTAAGACATAAAGACTTCTTCATCTAATTTTCCTTGTAGGAAAGCATTATGGATATCAAGCTGATGGATTGGCTAATTATGTTGCAAAAATATAGATAACACCAATCTTACGATTGTCAGTTTGACAACAGGACTAAATATCTCATGAAAATCTAAGCCAGGACACTGCGGGAACCCTTTTGCAACTAGACAAGCTTTGAACCGATCTATAGAACCATCTTCTTTTCTCTTGATCCTATACAACCATTTGAAATCCACAACATTTGTTGACATGTTTTGTGGTACGAGTTCCCAAGTCTGATTTTTAATTAAAGTATTATATTCTGCTTTCATTGCTTATCTCCACTTTTTATGTTTATCAGCCTGTTTGAAAGTTATAGGCGTAGGGGTCAAATGAGTCAAAAAAGAAAGTTTTCTTTTGGTATTGAAGATACTATTTTGCGACCAAGTTATAATATGATTTGAAGAAGGCAGTGGAATCGGGGCAGCAGGTATTGAAGTAGAAGGATCAAGTAATTGGTTTATGGGATTTGAACTTTGTTGGGGTGGCAGGGGTGAAGGAGTGGCTTCACTGGTGGTTGGTATTGGTTGGTGGGATTGCAGGTTTGTGGGTTTCATCTCTGGTATGTGAGCAAAGGCTTATGTGTAGCAGTGTTATGCGCAGGAGGAGAAGGGGTAGGAAGTTGATTAGAAAAAAGAACAGGGAGAGGTGTATTACCTGATAACTCTAGAGTTATTGGTACTTGGTCGTTGCTATTGGAGTGAGCATTGCCAGGGGAATAGGTGTTATTATTGGAGTGGGACTCTACTTGGAGTGGAATAAGGGATAAAATAGAAAGAGCAGTGGTTTGAATTATTGTTGGACTGTCCTCTTTGGAGTCAATGACTTCCCAACTTAATTGAGAAGTATATTTTTTTAAATGGATGAACAATTGTTTAAAAGAAAATTCTTTTTCAAAAAATTAAACATCACAACTTATGAAAATTTTGGACTGGACGGGGTCAAAGCACATGTGAGCATGGTGAGTCTGAGAGATACCTAAATATACACGTAGGGTGGACCGGGGTTCAAGTTTATTTTTGGTATAAGTTTTATGCCATGGGTAACAAAGATAACCAAAAACTTTTAAAGTGTGATAGTCAGGAGATCGACCAAATAATTTTTGGTAGGGTGACTCATTATTGAGGATGGGAGTGGAAAGTCGGTTAATATGGTAAAATGCATATTGACATGCAAAAGACCAAAGTTCAGAGGGTAAAGATGCTTCATGAAGAAGGGTTTTAGTAGTTTCAAGAATATGGCGATGTCGACGTTCAGCTATGGCAACACGTTGTGGAGTGTAGGGAGTAGAAATTAAGTGTTCAATGCCATGTTTTTTAAGATAGGGTTGAAAACCGATGAACTCACCCCCTCCATCTGTATAGATTGAGGAAATTTTAGTTTTGAAAAAAATTTCTACTAAAGGATGAAACGTTGGAAATATTGATGCAACCTCACTTTTATTTTGAAGTGTATACAACCAAGTATATTTGGTATACTAAACAACAAAAATGCAATAATACAACTTTTTGTCGAGTAATAAAATAGGAGATGGTCCCCATAAATCACTAAAGATAATCTGAAGAGGAACACTACTGGACAAAGTGAGTCAGTGGAATGGCAAATGATGTACTTTATTAGAAGAACAAGCATTACAAAGTTCAAACGTTTCTTTGCTAGCAACAACTGGTAAGGAAAATTTTCTCAAAATAAAATTTAAAATTCTAGAGTGGGGATGACCCAATCGATAATGCCAAAGTTGAAGTGGGGCTTTTGTGGAGGTAAGGTGAATGAAGGATTTCCTGGATGGCAAACATGGCCACTCATACAGTCCATTTTTGTTCCGGCCTTGTACCAGCGGATTCAGAGTATGCAAGTCCTTCACAACAAAATTAAAAGGAAAAAATTCAATTAACGTGAGGTTATCTTGGCAAAACTTAGCAACAGAGATGAGATTCTTTTTTATTAATGGAGCACAAAGTGTGTCGAAAGCTTAAAAGCAGATTTAGATGCCTGAATTAGAGTTGAACCAGTATGAGTAATGGAAATGGTTTTATCGTCACCCATAGAGATTTCTTCATTTCCTGTATACTCTTCAAGGTTGTAAAGTTCGGCAGTGACATGGTGAGTTGCTCCAGAGTCTAAAACCCAAGAGTTTCCGGATGATTGCTCCCCAGATGCAAAGTTAGCCTTAGCTTCAAAGTGATTGTGCGACTTGGAGCAATAAACATCTGTCGTATGACCAAACTTGTGGTGCAATTGGCATTTGACAGATTGCTTAGCTTGTCGCCTGTTTTGCTGATTGTTGGAATTCAATTGCAGATTGTTGGAATTCGATTGCTGATTGTTGGAATTCCATTATCGAGACTAAGATGGTTTCCATGGCTGGTTGTTGAAGTGAGGATTATTCCTGTTGAATTACGGAGGTGTGTTGGACTTCTGAGCAACAGTAGATATGATCATAGATGGTTTTTCCAGATCTTGAAGTTTTAGGAAGAGCTCATGATGTGTGAGCTTGTGAAATAATTCTTTAAAGCTCAAAGGAGATTCTCGTGCTCATATCGTAGCAGAGATTTCATGATACTCGGGGCCAAGGCCACTTAAAATTTTAACAACAAGTTCATCATCATTGACAAGTGAACAAACAACTTTAAGAGCATCGAAGAAGGAACGAAGCTCCTGCAAGTATTCCGCAATGGTTTTGGAAGTCTTCTTGGTGTTTTGCAGTTGATCTCGCAAGCTGAAGATACGAGTATGGATTTTGTTGGCGTAGGCTGTATGAAGGAGTTCCCATGCTTTGTTAGCAGATGGTGCTGCAGCAACAGTTGGAGCAATTATAGGATCGACCGATGCCATCATTGCTTGTTGGATCAATTGATCCTGAGAGAACCAGATCTGATAATTGGGATTTGGTACAGTAAGATCACTTTGGGTAATAGTAGGTGATGGAGCAATTTTGGTTCCATCAAGATGTCCCATGAGTTGATGCCCATTTAGTAGCATCACAAGTTGTGTTTTCCATGTTAAGAAGTTGAGGTTACCTTGTATTTTAATAGGTAACTGAGCAACAGGATTAAATTGTACCACATGAGTAGTGGTAGAAACTGCAGAACCACTGGCATCAGTAGCATTATTTACTAGAGCCATAGATGAGAAAGATTAAAGAGGATGAAATGGATCTGACTCGGTGGAGCTTATGGGTCTCTGATACCATATAAAGATTCAGAGAATGAGATCAAAAGGATGATACATTAACTCTGGAAGCAAGCTTTTAAATACAGAATACCTCAATTAGAAAATGATGCTTCTAGAGAATATCTCAAAGCTGTATATACAATAGACAAGGAAGCAAGCACAATCTTGTTTAATTGGGTGAAAGGCTTAAAATTTCCAGATGGGTATGTTTCAAATTTGGGTAGATGCCCAGACATATCTGCAAAAAAGTTATTTGGCATGAAGAGTCATGATTGTCATGTGTTCATGCAACGATTGATGCTTATTGCTTTTCGTGAACTACTTCCAAATAATGTATGGCAGACACTTATAGAATTAAGCTTATTCTTTAAAGATCTTACATTGACTGACTACTTTCCGAGTGGATGAAATGAAGAGATTATAGGGAGATATTCCACAAATCTTGTGCTAGTTAGAACGTATTTTTCCTCCTGGGTTCTTTGACTCAATGGAACATCTTCCTGTGCACCTTCCATATGAAGCAAAGATTGCTGGACCTGTACAATATCGATGGATGTATCCTTTTGAAAGGCAATGCAAAAATTCAAGTTTAACTTGTGAGAATAATGTTGTTATTTACTTTTCAAATATGATGGTTTATCCATTTTTCTATTTAGGTATCTTGGAAGTCTTAAAAGAATGATTGAGAATAAAGCAAGTGTTGAGTGTTCTATATGTGAAGCTTACTTAATAACATAGTCAACACTATTATTTTCTCATTATTTTGAACCACATATCATGACACGCAATCATAATGTGGATCGAAATGATGATGGTGGTATTGTGAAAGAAGTTGAAGGAAATTTATCAATATTCACCCATCCCGGACGATTATGGGGAGAATAAAAAAAGAGGAATCTAACTCTTTAGGAAATTAAATGCTGCCCAAAATTACATTTTGCTAAATTGTGAAGAGGTTGAGCCATATGTGAGGTAACAAAGTTAGTTGTATCAACTTAATTTTATAAGCATATTCATAAATCATGACTTGAAATTAAAATCTTTTTTCTTTAAATGAAGTATGTTTGTGCAACGTTTGCAAGAAGAATTTCCAAATGTCTCTCAAGATCAAATAAATGATAGCCTTGAAGTAAATTTCTCTATATGGTTCAAGCAATATGTAAGGCTTTAAAAATTAAGATCTTCTATACAATTATGCACTTAAATTAACTTATAAAATTGAACTAAATTTTATAATCTTCTAAATAGGTCCGGCTCAATCATATTGAGAATGAATTCCTATGTAGTCTTGCTCGTGGACAATTGATAGGCGCTACATCTCATTCGGTGTATTTTGTTAATGGATACAAGTTTCATACGGATTTTCATAGTAGCGCAAGATCAACAATGAATAGTGGAGTTTGTATTTCAGATCCAACTTTTGGTGATTTCTACGGACGGATAAAAGAGATTATAGAAGTAGAATACCATGAAACACCTTTAAAGCGAACTGTACTATTCAAATGTGAATGGTTTGACCCAACTATGGATGTTGGTGTTAAAAATCATAATCAGTATAAATTGGTTGATATTAACCATCGTCGCTGATATAAAAAATATGAACCTTTTATTCTAGCAATGCAAGCAACTCAAGTGTGTTATGTGTCTTATCCTAGCAAGAAAAAGGACAAGGATGATTGGGTAGTTGTATTTAGGATCAAACCTCAAAATGTTGTTGAATTACCCGATGAGGAAATTAAGACAGCTGCAGAACTAAATATTCCATTTGAAGTTGAAGAAGTTCAAATCTACGAGATAGACATGAATGTTGCCACATATGAAAGTATACACTTACATGATACAAATGGTGGCTTAATTGAAATGGATGAAGTCACTGATGATGGTTTATTACAAGAATATCATGACAACCAAAAGGATGCTACAGAAGAAAAGTATGAAACTGAGGAAACTGAAGAGGAAGATTTGGAAGAAGACACAGATAGCGATTAGTGCTTGACAAAAAATATTCTATTGTATTTTATTTTTATTTTGTGAGTAGCCATTTTGTCGAACTAGTATCATTTTATTTGTCTCGTTGTTTACACAAAACTTGTTGCTTCAACTGGTTTTATGCTCTACTTCTCAATTTTTGACTCTTTCATTTCTCATTCATTTTTTTAGGCTACAACTGTGCTTTTACATTTTCTAATACCTTATCTATATATTGTTGTTTGCTTCTCTTGATATTATTATGTTTTCATATTATTTACACTTTAACTAATACAGTTTTTTATAGATATGGCTAAAGGTCGAGGTCGCGAAAGCACAAGGTGTGGAGGCAAGTCTGTAGTTAGGAGTAATAATGATGTTACTGCAAACGTACCTACTGTTCCTACTCCTACTATTGTTACTTCTCAAGCTGATGTCATAGGTAGTCAAAATAATACAAATCAAGTTCAACCATTGATTTCTCAAATTAGATCAACGGTTTAAACTTTTGGTGATGGTAGCAACCATACAACTCCTGAATTATCTCCGACTGCTCTAAATCAGATCAACAGAACAAGAGAAGGTGCATCTACTCTAAGAAACCAAATAGGTGAGCGTCTTAACCAATCGACTTCATCCTTGAAAATGGTTGAACATAATCAACTTCTGATCTGCTTTCTGTCTACACATATATATATATGTATATGTTTTATTTTTTTCTGGTTGATGATTTGTTGTTGGTTCTTTATTTGAGAGTTCTTGTGGACAAAATTACAATGGGAGTATTCTGTAGCATTTTGGTGGTTCTGTTGGTAGTTCATGATCTGTTGGTGGTTCTTGTTGTGAGTATTTTGGTGATTCTGTTGGTGTTTTTTGTTCTGTTGTTGGTTCTTCATTTGGGAAGAGTTCTTATGGAAAGAATTACAATGGGAGTATTTGGTTGTATTTTGGTAGTTCTATTGGTGATTCTTGATCTGTTGGTGGTTCTTGTTGTGAGTATTTTGGTGGTTCTTATTATGTTGGTGGTTCTTGATCTGTTCTTGGTTCTTATTGTGAGTATTCCAATGTTACATGGGATTCCAGAATGATAGTGAGGTATGTTGTTGTGAGCTATTTTGTTGGATAGGATTTCAAAATTAGAATATTATATGATGTTGTGACTTTTTGTGCAAAATTTGCATCTTCTTTCCACTTTAACAAGTATAATTTTTTTAATAGCTATGACTCGAGGAAGAGGTACAGGTCGAGGAAGCATAGGGCATGCGGGCAAGTCAGCATCTAGGATTAATATGCCTATTCGTACTGCAAACATGCCTACTATTCCCACTCCTACAGTTACGCCACAAACAGCTGGTGGCGTAGGTGCTCCAACTTCTAATCATGGTAGTACATCTCTTACTACTCCAAATCAGACCAACCCAATAACTGTAGGTATGTTTTCACAAACCAACCAAGTAGGTGAGGACATATCTCGTAGCAACACAAATGGAGAAAGTAATTCTAGTCAGAGCCATGTGCGGATCCTTGTTACTATAACTTCTGCAGGGTTAGTCCATTTCTTGTCTATTATTATTATATATTATTTTTTATTTATAGTAACCTCTAAATAATGTCTTCACATTGATACAGATTGCAACCTTCTAAATCATGATCCAATAAGATACACGAGTCTTTCAAAAGTAAACTTGATCACAATGGAGTCAATTGGAAGGGTGTCTCATGTGACATAAAAGATGGCTATTTTGGGGAATTCAAGGTATACATCTTCATCATAATTGTTTTTGTAAATTGTACTCATTTTTATAAATACGATATTAATGTATTATCTTAGAAATTTATTTCAGAAACACTTCTATTGGGATTCTTTCATTACTGATGCTGCAGTATAGAAACACTGGCAGAGTAAGGCAGCAACTGTGTATAAAAATTTCATTTCTAAAATCAAAGAGAAAGGGATTAGGCAAGATTTTATACATGAAGATGTCTGGGAAAGCTAGCAGCGACTTTGGGCAGATCCAAAGTGTGTTGAAAAGTCCAAAATAAATGCACAGAATCATCATGGAGGCAAAGAAGTCATTGTTGGAACTCACACGGGAGGATCTATCTCAATTGAAGAGTACCGAAAAAGACTTGTAATTATATATTTCAAGTATTAAACTGTAATTTGTTGTGAGATAGTCTAAACTTAGTTCAACGTTATGCTATTGTTGCGTTTCTGTTTACTGTTTATCTCAAATGTTGATCACTTCTCACTGTTTCTGTCTCCTGTGTTGTATTTGGTATGTTGTGTTCTGTTGTTGTCTTGTAACCTGAAAAATTGTAATGTAAACTGTGCTTATATGTCGTAAAGTGGTATATTACTGAGGATTCGTATATTTACATGTTCTTCGAGATGTATTGGGTAGAATCAAGACCTTATGATTCTGGAAATTACTTGTCTATTTTATGTGATTGGTTTTCATCTTATATAACCTTCACACTGGAATTTGACTGGAAATTTCCAAATGTTCATTATTAGCATATGTTCTCAGTAATTTTGATGCAATGAAATTCAACAATCTCTTTCCAGTCATTGCTTAGTAAGAGCAATGTAAATTGGATAACATAGTTCTAACCACGATACTAATAATATTTACCTGATGACCAACTATGTTCCACTTGAATTATGGCTTTACAAATATTTTTGGCTTACATGAAATGTTCCAGCAGTTTTGTTCTAGTACAATGCTAAACCCTTCTTTTTTATAGGCTGCTGAAATGGGTCGAGATCCAACACCAAGTGAGTTACATTTGCATGTTCACACATATGTTCATGATGGAAAATCTTTCATTGATGAAAGTTCCCGAATCATCCATGTAAGATTAAATTTTAATGTAGTAGTTTACTTAATTCTCATTTTTTAGTTTAAAGTACTTTTTGGTATCTAATCATTTGTAAGTACAATCCGTTATAATTTGACTTCCACTATTACAGGAAAGATTTGAAGAAATATTACAAGAAAAAACATTATCAGAATTTATTATTGATCAAATTGAAGCATATTACCAAGTTGCCGGAGGAGAAAAGAAGCGAAGAGTATTTGGTCTTGGATCTGAAGCCAAAGGCTACTACAGCCAAACTCTATGTATTTCTTATGGAAAGACTTTATCTTCAGCTTCACATGAATTGGTACCAGCTGCAGATTCGGATTTGGAGGAGTTTGTGAAGCGATTGATTCCCGCACTTAAAAATCAATTTTTTCCTATTGTCATTGAAGAGGTACATAAGTTGGTTTCTTCACGATTAGTTGTCACACCTCCGTCTACTCCTTTGGACGATTTTGATTCCTTAAATGATGATTGCAATGATCTTGATCAGTTGTGATACTTTTGATGATCAGTGCATTGATTTTTGATGGTCTATTTTGTTGGTTTTTGATGGTCTATTTTGTTGAAACGTTTAAAATTGTGCAACAAAAAATTACACTTGATGGATGTAGGTATTGAGGATGTTTTGGACATACTTATGTATTTAGATGTTGCTATGTTTGGTATTGAGGATGTTTAGACTTTTTCTATCTATATATATGGATTCTTTTATATGCATGTTGGATATTATAAGAAGATTTTGCTATCTATATATATGTGGCTTTTTTTATATGAATATTGGGTATTATAAGAATTTTATAATATTCTATTAATATTCAAAATACAAATAAAAGGATATTGAAAGAAAAGTAATGACGACAGATTTAGCGACAAAATTACTTATTGCCAAACTAAAACATTTGCAACGGATTGAGGAAAATATTTTTTGTCACAAAAATTGAGAATTTTTAGCGACGGACTAGCAATGAAATATTTGGTCAGGAAATAATCAAAATGATGAAATACAACATGAAATTAGTAACGACACTTACAAATATAACAACGAATATATTCGTTGCTAAAATATAGCAACGGATATAGGACGTCTCTATTCCGTTGCAAATCTAGCAACAGATTTTATTTTTCTGTTGCTAAATGGTTAGCAACGCGCAATATAGCAACGAATAATATTTTGTCGCTGATTCGTCTCTAAATGAATTTAGCAACGGATTTCTGTTGATTAGCAACGTTATCGGTCTCTTGCTAAACGCGATTTTTTTTGTAGTGTATATTAATAGGGAGAGATATTAAAGTAATTAAAAAAATAGGAGAGAGTGTAATTACTTCCAAAATGGTTGGTATTTATGTTATGTGTAACCAAGATAAATTTCTTCCTTAATGAAATTAATTACATAATATTCTTTGTACTATTTCTCTCTCCCGCTTTTGAAAAAATACATATACATTTCATTGATCCTCATACGTTGCTCCAATGTATGATGAAACCGTTTGACCTATATTTATGGAAACAAAATATCAACTATCCTTATTCAATTGCTTGATTTAAGGCATTAGTAGATATTGTGATTTATTGGATGCTTAAAAGTAGTAACTGATATTCAAATTAAAAAATATCACCATAATATATTTATTTTTTTTGAAATTTCTATTTGGAATACAAACTGAAAAACCCCCTAGTTGACATTTTTTTTCGTCTTTTTTCAAAATCAATATGAACATCGCTATATTATTGCGGCATTTCGATTCTTGATAGTCGGAAATTATTTATGAACAATACAAAAGTGATGGAATTGTTGTTTCAGAAAGTAGCACATTCTTGAAATTGATATGACGATTGGTACGGAATTGAATATTGATGAATGTCGAAAAAAATTGAAGTAAAGTACATTGTTGAAGATAATTCCTCTCCAATTATTATAAGGAATGATAATGAAGTGAGAGTATACATTGAGTTGAAGAAAATTTTTTCAGGTTTTGTTAATTATCCGTTGTGGATTACAACGTTTGACAAGTCCAATAAAGAGATTGATTTTGATCGTGAAATCGGTGCTATTCTTTGTGTTGAAGGAACTGAATCTGATACTTTTGTTAAATGTGCATTATTTCTTTATAAATTTACAAATCATTAATAGAAATTACAGTTGTCGTATAGAGTTATTAAGTTTTGTTAATTTTTTTTTCTTGTATGTATTGTATTATATTATACGTTGAATAAAATGAATCTATATACTTAAAATTTCGACTAGCTTTTTCTCTCTTGATTTTGGGTAAAATACTTATACATGTCGTGGACCCTCATACATTGCTGTAATGTATGAGAAAACTGATTAGCCTATATTTATGGAAAAATAAATTAGATACTATCTTTGTGTTCCTTAATTAATACCATTAATTACCTATCTTAAACATCAACATTATTTTTTTTTGTTCGATTACGACCTAAAATAAAAAAAAGTTACATATACATGTCGGCCATATCTTATACATTAATGGAATGTATAAGGTAAATCGTTTTTTCTATATTTGGGGAAATTAAATCAGCCACCTTAGTTATCTAATTTATTGATTAAATCAGACACCTATATTTAAGTAAAGTAAATCAGAAACCTTAAATCAAACACCTTAATTAATGAAAATTACTAATTTATTGATTAGTAATATCTTAAAATTAGTTACAGTAATTCTAATTGAAAATAATTTAATACATTCAAAAATAAAAAAAAAATCACGAATATCTATGTATAATACATAATACGACCTCTTATATGCAATTGTTTTTAAAAAGGTTCATAAAAATATTATTTATTATAAATTATTATTTTTATGCATATAAGGTCTAAAAATCAAATTGCATGAGGTGATATGTATGTATGTAAAAAGCATTATAGGTTACATTGACCTTATACATAACAATCTTATGTATACTGTAATTAATTAAATGTATAATATGGACATTAGTGGAGCTTCAAAATGCATTATGTTGAAGAATATATATAACTTGATATGTATAATGTCAAAAATCAAATTGTATCAGGTGACTTTTATTTTTTTTAAAATAATATTAGTTCTTAAATATTTTAATCTATACATTAATATGGTAACCTTATACGTATTTATTTTATGTATTGTATTATAGTTATGTGAATTATTGATTGAACAACTCATGTTAACTTAAGAATAATGCTTTCTTATACACAATTTGATATGTATAAAAATGAAGAAACAACATATATCAACCACATACTCGTGCACTACGTAATAATGTATGAGAATTGAATTGAACAAATAACAAAATTTAATCACATCCTCATACATTGCTTAGTAATGTATGAGGACTGAAGTAACAATATTTGTATGACCTTAAATACTATTGTATGAGATGGTATAATACACTATCATTTTGTATAATAGTTAGACGTAGTTATAAAATACAAACAACAAATATGGAATTTATACTCCAACAACAAATATACATCGATTTTAGTCACGGAAGGAAAAAGCATATCCTTATAAATCAATTTGGAGTATAGGGGCGTCGACTTCAACTGCGAATGAACGGCCGTTTTCGACTTCTACCACAACTCTGCCGCTGTATTTGGTGATGCAGTGGCGAAGCTGTTGCCGGAAGGTTAGCCGAAGAGGGTGGCAGGGATGCCAAATTTCAAATTTGAATCATCACCAACACCAAAGAAAAATTCGAATCTAAATTTAATTTGGCAAAAATGAAAAAAAAAAATTAAAATTTAATGAAGAAAGTAAACTTTGTTTAGTTAATGGTTGATAACTGAAAAATTTGAAATTCCTCACATCATGTTAGCTCGATTGTAGGCGTAAATAAAGGAGTAGAGATATGAAGCAAAAATTGATGCACAAAAAAAGGAGCAAATAATGGCATTTTGATATATATGAGGGGATGAGAGAGAAAGAGTAAATTTAAGGGATTTAAGTAATTACTTTGAGATTTTTGTAATTACTTTTCTAATATAAGATTTTATGTAATAAGATAAAGTTACCTTATGTATATATACAAATTTTAGTTATGTTATTTACCTTTTTCATCCATTTGGCCCAATTGGGCACATGCAGTCTCTATACTCAATTGATACACTTTTATATCAAATTGATACACTTTTATACTATATTGTATACACTTTTTAAAAAAGAGAAAGGAAATTTTATGCAAGCACATGCAGTCCCTATACCCAATTGATACTCTTTTATGCCACATTAATACACTTTTATACTACATTGATACACTTGCAGTGTCCATATACTTAATTGATACTCTCTTATACTAGATTGATACATTTTTAGAATGCATGTAGAAACTATATATAGTCATATAATATATGTATCTAAATAATAATTGTAGTTAAAAATTATATAGAATGTGTATAAAAATGTTATAATTATTTATAGAATATGTATATATATAGAAACTGTATCATTATTATAAATATATATCTTTAAAAATTGTATCATATTAAAAGTATATGGTGTTGTATTTTATTGTATAAATAAGTAAAACCAAACAAAACAAATAGTATGTTACTTTAATAATGTTGGTGAATGCAAAATAATCTGGAAAAAAAAGAAGAAGCAATTACTCAATTATTTAAAAAGAATAAAAATGACTAGAATCTTTAAAAAAAAAAAAAAAAAAAAAAGAGACAAAAAAGAAAACATTAATACAAGTGCTCACATAAAAACAAAAGAAAAGTGAAATTCTCCCTGAATAAAAAAATAAAAGAAAACAAAATTCAACATGGAATCCTTTAGAAAATAAATACACATCATATATTGTGAAGTATCAAAATAATGGTCATTCGGTTGGAATTAGTTTTCTGAGTGGTTGTTTATGGAGGTTTGGAATTTAGATGCTAATTTTATAAAATTATTTTAGTTTTAGGTGTTATTTTTATCCTTTCCCCGATGTTATATCTATGAGGCACATGCTTTAAAGTTTCAAGATTCTAATTCTGATGTCTATGGTCTATGGACGAATGGCCCTAGAATAAAAAATTACTATTATAAGTTGTTACATAACCCTTTTCTGATTTCTATATTATCATCACGATTAAAAGATTCACAATTTTTATTAGTAGTTAAAAAGTAATAATCATAGGTTACAAAAAGCAGCTAAAAGGAAAAGCTAACTCGAACTAGCTGATCATTTATACCGTAGCAATAATATATGATATAGCAATAATATATGATATTCATCCTGCATATATTTTTTTATGAGTATTATTAAGTGATATGAATTTATTATATTATATTAAAGATTATATTGTTTGATTTAATTTAAGGATAAAGGGTCAAAAATATCACTCTATTTTTATTTTTTAGTTAAATTTGTTCCTCGTTACATTATGTGGTCAGATATGCCCTTGCCGTTATACTATAGGGCCAAGTACGCCCTTATCATTACCAAACTTCACATATTTACCCCTCAATTGGATGAAATCCCCAAATAAATTTTTTAAAAAATGGATTTCACTTAAGTTACCCAATTATCTCATTTAATCCGATTCGAGCCACAAAAAAGTATTAATTTTAACATATCAAGAACCAATAATTATTTATTTCGTGTTTTAATATTTACATTAATTACTTATTCCTTGAATCATTTTCAAGATTACTACTAAACATCAATTAATAAGGGAAATATGATGAAATGGTTATGTCAATCATTATTTCTTAGTGAATTAAACAAAAATTTATTTTTTAAACAGTAACAAATAAAAGTGAATGGAAGAAATATTTTTTCACCATTCATATCAATATGCGTCGTTCTTTCAGTTCATTGTGCTTTTTACAATGGCGTGAAGGAGTAACTTGATCATTAGTTTGGGTAAAACAATAGTGATTGAATTTCAGCACATACATGTTATAAAATTATGATTCATTCCAACTCATTTGATAAGAAGCCAATTTATTTTTACATGTTCAAATTTAGTCTATATATAAAATCTTGATTGATTATGGCTAAATATTTATTCAAATTGAATCATAAAAAATCTGTCAAAATAATTTTCAAAACTTTTATTAGTTGAAATGTTACACAAAACTATAAAAAATAAAAATATTTTTTATTGGTTTTGATTGAGCAACCATATGCATAAAGTTGTGAAGTATATAAAAGAAATGCAAGCAAATATCAAGAAGTTGGAGAAATGGAATTGGGTGTTATTTCGACGAATTAAAATTAGTGAAAAGGACAGAACAACACTTTTAATTAAACTATTTCCATAAAAATGGCCATGAAATTTAAATTCCACTTTCTAGCCTTTTCAATTTACTGGCTTGTTCTATACCGTTTCTACACACCTTCTATATAGTTTCTATACATATCTTATACATATAAATATTCTATACGAAAATTATACAGTTTT
This sequence comes from Capsicum annuum, assembly GCF_002878395.1. Lineage (NCBI taxonomy): Eukaryota > Viridiplantae > Streptophyta > Magnoliopsida > Solanales > Solanaceae > Capsicum > Capsicum annuum. Next base: position 198,548,829 of record NC_061121.1, read on the forward strand.
GATACATAATTTATACAATAATTGTACATTTTTTTTACACATTTTATACAACAATTATATAATATTCATACATTTTCTATATATTTTTTTAAATATATTTTATACATATACTTATTTGATAGAACTATATAATTTCTCTCTCTCTCTCTCTCTCTCTCTATATATATATATATATATATATAGAGAGAGAGAGAGAGAGAGAGAGATTCTATTTAACAATTATAACATTTTTATATAATTTAATTATTATTTTTAAATAATAAAAAAAATAGAATATTTGATCAGTTAAAAAATTTATAGAAAAAAAAAATTAAAATATTTTTAAAAAGGGCCGAAACGTCCAAGTTGATTACTGTATCAGTATTGTATATAGACTGTATCAGTATTGTATATGAACTGTATATGAACTGTATATGGACTACGTAGGTCAAAATGGCCCAAATTAGGAAAAGGCTATAAAGCGAAAATAGTATATCCGACTGACCACTTTTTAGAAAGTTTTTAAATTTGGACTATTTGTTTTAAAAAGTTCTACAAAGTGTCCTTTTCCCTTAAAATCATTAGGTGTCTCTGGTCAGGTTAATGAGATAATTAGATAATTTTAAGTGAAATATTTTTTTTTAATTTGGATGTGAAGTTTGATAATGGAAAGGGCATATTTGGCCCTATAGTACAACAACAAGCGCATATTTTGCCCCATAGTATAACGAGAAGCAAATTTAATCAATTAATAAAAATAGAGGGGCATTTTTGACCCTTTTCCCTTAATTTAAACATGTAGTAGTCATATGAATAAGTGTTTTCTGAGGTTAAAAATTTGAGATACGCATGAACTAGTAATGCAACAATTAATGTTATGTGGATATTAGTTATGTTTTTACATAAAATAATATCAAAATTCTCTCATTTCTTTTCTATTATATAGAAGAGGTGGTTTCGACCACCTCTTATGTAATTATTAAAAAATCTTTCTACTCCCACTTAATTACATATCATACCTCAATATATAATAATTTCATTATTTTATTATAATGGTTTAAATATTTCATATATTCTATTAATTTATATTAATTAACTATAACTACAAATTGAAAGTAATTTTTTTTATTTATTTAATTGGTTATCATGTTCAAAACTAATTTGTTACCACAAATCACAATAATTAATAACTTAAAATATTTAAAAGACATATAGAACTTTTATTGACTCTCATTATTTTAGCAATGCCACATAAATTGAGATAAAAGAAAAAGTACTGCAAATCATAATAATTAACCACTTAAAATATTTAAAAGATATATAAAAATTTTAGTTGACTCTCAAAATTATATCGAAGCCACAAAAATTGGGACACAAGGAGTAAATATATTATTTGATAATTATGTAAAAATTATTATAAATCACAATAATTAACAAGTTAAAATACTTTTTTTAAAAATAGGTAAAAGCTCTATTCAACTCTCAAAATTTTATCGGTGCAGCATAAATCATGACAAAATAAAAAATTATCTTAATTAATTGCAACGAAATATTTAAAGTAAATCAATTTTATTATTTTAATTGACTTTTATATAGAAAATTAATCTTTTTATCTATTTATTTATTTTACCAAATTTAAATTTTAAAATTATTTTTTTCTTATATAGAAATACTAATATTTAAACTTAACTTTAAATTTTTAAAGTACAAAATTAATAAATTTAATTTAATAAAATAAATTTCTAATGAATATTTTCTTAGAATTTGTGTTGGGTCAATATGTATCAAGTTAAAAAGAAATAAATAAAAATATATAGTAAAATTTTATTATTGTGAAAGATAAATGTAATACACTATCCAATAATGTTTAATAATATCATATTTCGCATTTGCAAATATAGCATCCTATATTTAATTAATATACTATTCCCATGAATTATCAATGATTAACAAAATCAATCGCTCTTAATTAATTATTATGAGTCATCTAGATATTAGGAAAATAAATTATATTTAATGAAAAATAAAATAGACATAAAATGCGAAATTAACTCTTAATGTTTTAAATTAAATTTTCATCTTTCGAACGATGATTTTACTACATCACTCCTTATTGTAAGTCATTTATGTATTAGAAAAATAAGAATAAAAATGATATATCAACATAAAATATTTGATTGACTATCAAAATTATATTAGTGCCACATAAATTGGGACGGGATAGAAGAAGATATAAAGCAGCATATATTATTTGAAAATGAAATAAAAAGTACTGGAAATAACAATAATTGACAATTTTTTTTTAAATTAACTGATTTATGCTTCACCTTCTTCAATCGTGATTTTAATGTACAGTGATGTTTAAAGAGGGTAAAATGGCATAATGAGATTTAAAGAGAATAAAATATATGTAGTAAAGTGTGAGAAGAATAAAGCATAGTAAATTTTATTACTATATTTTAAAGAAATTAAACAAAAGAAGTATAAAGATTATTTGTAAAAGATTTTTACAAACTAATTTAAATATAAATAAAGTAAATTTAGGTACAAAAAACGTGTATCTATCATAAATTTGCTACCAAACACTTCGCACTTTCTTAACATTAGCAAATTTTCTATCAAATATGTGTAGCCTTCTTTCTCAATTTTTTACAGCTCCTTAATATTAATTAACATTTCTCTGTTTTAAAAATAAAATAAAGAAAAGGGAATCTCAACTCGTCCTTCTCTATTAAAAAACAACACTATTTTTCAGTGTTAAAAATAATAATTAAACAAAACAATAGCGAATCTAAGTTGTGTATTCTCTTTATTGGGTAAGTTTACATGATTCTTAATCTTTGCGATATTGAAAATCAATAATTTGCTGGATACTTGATTTATGCTATTTCATTGGATTTACGCCTATTCTTTCTTTATATTTCTGATCGCAAAATTCAACAAGAACGTTTAAAAAAGGTTTCAATTGTGATCCCCTCAGCTAAATTATACTAATGAAAATATTGTACTGCTCAAACTTTCTACTCCAGGATAAATCCTAAAACTTAAAAATTGCAATCCACATGTTCTACTGTTGGGTCCGTGCTAACACGGGCCTTGCACTTCTAGTTACTTATACATGTACTAGTTATACGGTTTCTGAATTGCAAACCAAATACCGCATTATTTATATACATGAATAACTTGCCTACTAATCAATTACCAAATATAATATTATTTATGCATATTTAGAACCTACATAACTCACCTCTAAATCAATTAGTAGCAATCGTAGTATTAATAAATTTCAATTTAGTCATTATTGTGTAGTTAAATATTTTCTATTTTCTGATTATTATTATGTGGAAAAGAAGAGAAGCCAAGTCATAATTAGATAGATAATCAATATTTTATTTTGTAGCTAAGCTCAGATGATCTGGATACCCCTTTTTCCTCAGCTTTAGTTAAACAAAGTAGAGAAAAACAGCTGTCATTATAGCAGCCATTTAGGTAGGATTTGTCGTATCTAATCATCATTTATTTTAACTTAACCATAAAACGCGGTTCTACTGAAGTTGCAACTATTATCTTATTGGTTTTTAAATTTGCACTCCAAAAGAATAATAGAAGGTATCTTAGCTTTCCACGACAATGTGTTTCATCTCTTCTATTAATTTTATTTCAATTTGTTTGATATATTTTCCTTGTTAATCTTTAAAAAAGAAATAATCATTTTCATATTTAGCAACCTTTTTATATATTTGATATATCTTAATTTAAAATCATAAAATTTAAAAATTCTTTACTTTTTTGAACTCTATCTCAAGTCAAAACAGAAGAAGACTTATCCCTATAGAAGAAGACTACTTTATATGCTTTGTATTGGATTTGCTTTTGGATGATTACAAATGTACAAGACTTATCCCTATTTATACTAGTCTTTGGATGGTTCTAGATATTCGTTTAGATACATCTACAAGAATAATCTAGTGATCTTTATCCACTACAATGTTCTAGATTTTTTAGATTATTTCTTCAAGATAATTATCTAAATATCTATATTAGGACATTCTAGATAAATCTATACTTTTCCAAAAAAATCATCTTTAGATTTTTCCACACTCCCCCTTAAAGTGATTTTTTGGAAATTACCCCAAGCTTGTCACGAAAAAACTCAAACAAAGCTTTAGAAAGTGACTTGGTGAAGATATTAGCAATATTCTCCTGACTTCGTACTTCCAAAGTATTTATAGTTCCATCAAGAACTTTTCCTGAATGAAGTGATGTTCTACCTCAATGTTCTTAGTTCTTGCATGAAATACTGGATTGTTTGAGAGTTTGATGGCACTTTGATTGTCTTCAAAAACTGCAGTTGGCTTTGATATAGATAGTTGCAAATCTTCAGCAAGTCTTTGGAGTCATACACATTCTTGAGCAATAAGAGTGGCTGCTTTATATACAACCTCCATGGTTGATTAAGAAATAGAGTCTTGCTTTTTATTGCACCAAGAAATACCTGTTCCACCACAAAGAAAAATATAGTCCGATGTAGATCTTCGGTCATCCATATCGCCACCAAAATCGGCGTCAGTATAACCCACTATTATCAAATCCTTCTTCTTTTGAAAGAATAAGCCCATATCTAATGTTGAGTTAATATATTTCAGAATCCTCTTTGCAGCTTCCAAGTGTGGCTTTCTTGGTGATTGCATAAATCTGCTGACATATCCAATAGAAAAAGTAATATCCGACCTTGTAATAGTTAAATACATAAGACTTCCAACTAGAGCTCGAAAGGGTCTGGGATCTGCAAGAAGTGAGCCATTTTCATGCCTTAACCTCATACTCGTCTCGAGAGGAGTAGAACATTTCTTTCTTTGTTTTATTCTAAACCTGTCAACAAGATTCTTGGCATACCTTTCTTGAGTAACAAAGATTCCTTTACTAGTGTTTGTAATCTCTAATCCAAGAAAATGATGCAGTTCATCCAGTTTCTTGATTTCAAATCTTATGGCTAACTCTTCTTGAAGCCTTGCAACTTCATCACCATTGTTTCCTGTTATTATCATGTCATCCACATACAAGAGAACAACTACACGCAAGTCTCCTTACTTCTTAACAAACAGGCTAGGATCTGAATGTGATGCAACATAGCCACAGAAATTTAAATATTGAGGAATTTTTTCATACCATGATCGTGGAGCCTACTTGAGTCCATAAAGTGCCTTTTTAAGCTTGTATACATAATTAGGATGTAAGTTAGAGACATACCTGGGAGGTTGCTCCATATAGATATCTTTGTCAAGTTCTCTGTACAAGAAGATATTTTTTTACGTCAAGTTGCCATAATTTCCAATCATGTGAGGCTGTCATGGATAATACAACTCAAACTGAGATCATCTTAGCCACCGGACTAAAGGTTTCTTTGTAATCTTCACCATACTTTTGAGAAAAGCCTCGAGCAACCAGCCTTGCTTTATATCTGTCTATGCTGCCATCTATTTTTCTTATAATTTTGTACACCCATTTTCAAGACACGGGTTGTACATCTTTTGGCTCTGGAACAAGGTTCCAAGTTTGGTTTTTCAATAGAGTCTCCATTTCATCATCCAAAGCACGCTCACATTATTTGCCTCATTTAGCTTCTTTAAAGGATGAAGGCTCTTCATCGTTAGTTGGCCCTGCAAAAAAACAAGAATACATACTAACAAATTTTTCATCTATGAAGTGGGATGGCTTAACAATAGTTCTACTTGATCTTTGTGAACCAAGTAAATCATCTTCTTGTTGAGTTTCACGTTGTTGAGTCTCCGGGATCCCTCTTTCGCTTAGCTCCTCCACAATTTGATTCTATGGAGAAACACTTGTGATGGGTAAGTTTGAAACTCCATGATTCAATGATTTAGAACCCTCTCCTTCTGCTACAACTCCACAATACAAGGAAATTTCATCAAATACAATATCTTGGGAAGTAATGAAATGATGAGTTTCTGGGTCCATACACTTCCAACCTTTTTTTCTTTCATCATATCCAAAAAATATACATTTTCTCTCCTTAGGATCCAATTTGCTTCATTAAGAATCCAGAATATGAACATAACAGATAAAGCCAAAAACCTTAAGATATTTAATGCCAGGCTTTTCTCCAAACATCAATTCGTAAGGTGACTTTATGTTGTTTGTCGAAAATGACATCCTGTTGATCACATACATTGCATATTTCATATCTTCAGCCCATAGGGCTCTAGGTAATTTTTTGGCATGAATCCAGCTCTTACATGTCTCTGTCAAGTGCCGAATTTTTCTTTTAGCCACTCTATTTTGTTGTGGCGTATAATCACAAGTAAGTTCTCTTTTAATTCCATGTCGACACCAAAAAGAGAAAATCTTTAGAAGTGAACTCATCACCGTTATCTGTTCGCAACCACCTTATCCTTGAACCAAGCTCGCCTTCAACAATTTCCTTGAACTCCTGAAACTTGTTGAATACTTCTAACTTGTGCTTCACTAAATAAACCCATGTGAATCTAGTAAAATCATAAAAAAAGTAGCATGTAAGAGTAGCTGAAGAACGAAGGAGTTCTTGTTTGCCCCATTAAATCACTATGAATTAGTTTTAGAGGAGCTTTGCTTCTTTTCAAGGATATCTCAAATGGAAGACGATGTGCCTTTCCATATTGACATTCTTCATAAATCTCTCCTCCATAAAAGTTGCTTAAGTTAGGCAATCCTTTTACTAGATTCAATTTTACCATGGCTTTTAGTTTGGGTATGTTAATATGTCCAAGTCCAGCATGCCATAGATATGCGGTGTTATTACTATTCATCTTTTTAATATATAAGTTAAAGGCAGATAAGACATATAAATCATTAACTCTCTTAACGGTATGAATGATATCTGCCTTGAGTTCTTTGATATTTTGAAGGAACTTCACGTCATGTGGGCCAAATAGGAGATAAATTCCTGTATCTACAGTATTTGTAACTGAAAATATATTTTTCTTCATCCCTGGGACATGAAACACACTGTTAAGAGTGATTGAGTTTTCCTGCTTCTCATTGATGATGACTGTGCCTTCCTTCTTCACTTTATGAACCGTATTATCTGTTGTTACGATGATATCACGGCCATTGTAATCCCAAAAGTTGGAGAATTTAGATTTATCTCCCATGACATGATGCCCACATCCTGAATCCATGATTCAGTCTCTTTCAAAATTAATAGAAGTCATTGCGTTAATTGCTCGACTCTCAGCCACGAATCACTTTCCCCAATCTTTTTCTTCTTTAGCAGATTTCCTGTTTTCAGCCATATTACTCTCCTTGGCTCGACAATATCTTTTTATATGTTCTATTTTGCCACACCAATAGTATTTGAGAGTCTTATAGTTATTTGTAGACTCTCCCTTCTTTCTCAATGATCTTGAACCACCGTGGATCGAGAATGCGACATATCTCTTGCTATTTTCCCCTTAAAGTTCCTCTTGCCAGCTATAAGTACATTTTTTTCTCCTTATTTCATTGATACCCTAGCCATTTGTTTGGCTAGTAACTCCTGTGACGATAATCAATTTTCAAACTCCTCCAAGGATGGTTGTTAAGCCCATTCTTGAATCGATGTTACAAAGAGAATAAATTCTGGTTTCAAACCACGAATAATATTTCTTCTTATTCGTGCTCTAGAGATAGTCTCATTCGGATTTAATAAGGAGATCTCAGAACATAAATTCTTAATTCTTAAGAAATACTCGGCAATAGAAAGATTACTTTGGTTAGTGTTATTAAATTTATTCTCCAATATCTACAGCCGAGTTTCGTTCTTCTTGTTGAATAACTAATCGAGGGTCCTCCATATTTCGTGGGCTTATTTGCACCTTATAATATGATCAAATAAACTGGAGGAGATGGATCTCTTCAAGATGAACTCCGCCTTCACATTAGTCTGCTTTCAGTTCTTATATACAGCATTATTTTCTGGTTCGTCGATGGGAGGACTTGTGTTACTTCTGTTGATAATATCCTATAAGTCCTCACCCATAAGGTATGCTTCCATACCTTATAATTGGACTGATTTAACAACTCCATGCCCAGTTCATTACCACAACCGCTAAAATCCATAGAGAGAAACAAGTTGAATCTATCACTAACCTGATCTTAAAATAAAATTTAGAATCCAATGTGTGGTTGTAGCTCTGATACCATATAGAGAATAGCAGAAGAAAGGTGTAGTTGGAAAGAACTTCTTCTAGCCCAAGATCGTTGACTAAGATCGGAAGATTCAACTAAAGAAGAGGAAGCTATGAAAGTAGAAGGAAAATGTTCAATAAGAGAGCTTAGGTATAGAAGAAGACTGTTTTATATGCTTTGTATTAGATTTTCTTTTTGGATGGTTACAAATGTACAAGACCTATCCCTATTTATACTAGTCTTTGGATGGTTCTAGATATTCTTCTAGATACATCTACAAGAATAATCTAGCAATCTTTATCCACTACAATGTTCTAGAATATCTAGATTATTTCTTCAAGATAATTATCTAAATATCTATACTAGGACATTCTAGATAAATCTATACTTTTCCAAAAAAAATCATCTTTAGATTTTTCCACATCATACACGTAGGAATTCATCGAACACTTTATGAGCATTTCAATCTAGCCCTTGACTTTGAGGAAAAACCTTCAACTTACCTCAAAACCTTTTCTATCTAGCTAGGTTAGTTTTCAAGCATGTTAACCAAAATTTTATTAGAGATATATCTCAGAGGGATTGTGAATGATTTTTCTCCTTATTTACAATTTAGTTTTCTCATTTTACTATTTTCATAACTGTAAAGATTCTTATTTATTTTGAGCGATTGTACAGATTTCTTTCATGGTCCTTATGGATCCACTCTCTTGTATAAATAACTTACTCATTATTAATAAAATAATTAATAATCTCTCTTGTAAATTGCTTTATGGTATCAGGGCTACTGTGCTTCACAACCAATAAGTTTTCTACGCAATAATTTTTTTCTCCAACAACCATGACTCTCTCTAATAACATCTTTGATTCTCACACAGCCCCAACAAATCAAATGTCGACAACCAAAAGCCAAACTACTCCATTGACTAACCATCAAACTATTCTTTCTCCGCAATATATTACGGCATTCTCTAACATCATCTTCTTGAACAACAATGACTAATTTATTTCTATCAATGTTGTCGCCCGCCCCAGTGAAACTTACCACCACCAATTACTAATATTGGCAATATCAGTCGCAAATACTACTTACTGCCTATGATTTTCTTCCATTCATAAATGAACCACCATCCACCACAACTACCTTTAATTATAAAGGAAAAGATTATCTAATTAGAAGTGCCATGGTTGCATTCCTTTCATCAGAAATTATACCCTTTATTATAGATGATAAAACTTCTTATGCGCTTTAGCAAAACCTTGCCATGACCTTTTCCAAACTGTCATGTGCTCGTATAATGAGCCTGAGAGAATACTTGAATACTATTCAAAAGGGAAATCTCTCCATCACTATGTATTTGCCAAAAATCAAAGAGATATATGCCAAGCTCGCTTCAGTTATTGGTGTCCATGTATCTACTGATCAAGTTTTTCTTCATGTCGTACACGAACTTTCTTCTGAGTATGATATCATTGCCTATGCACTTTATATTTTTGAACCAGCCATAACCTTTCAAGAGCTTTATGAAAAATTGACTGACTTTGAAGCTTATTTGACTCGTCTTTCATTACAAATGTAGCGTTTATCATGGAGAACTTTGTTGCTAAAACTCCTGCATCCACTAACTGGAATTACTATTGCAATACCAATAACTCACATTCCAATCAAAGGAATTTCCCTCCATCCAATATGAATGGAAATGACAGCAATCAAAGCGACTATTATGGTGGCCACTACAATCAACCTAGGGTCACTTGTCAATTATGGGACAAACCTGGCCATCATGTCAAGCAATGCAGGAAATTACTTTCCATTATTTATGTTGTCATAGGTACCAAATCTAGTGGTTCTTCTAGCAACTTCAACTGATCCATCGATCAGCAGCCTAAAGCCAACTTTGCTTTAAAGTCCACCAACCCGGATGTAAATTGGATTGCTGATTCTGGTGCCTCGCACCATGTTACACAAGACTTATAAAACCTTTCTCTTCATTATAAATATGATGGTGCCGAGGATGTCATGCTTAGTAATGATAAATCTCACAAGATTACCCATAAAGGGTCTACTTTTCTACCCCTCTTAATTTAACTAATATTTTGTGTGTGCCTTATATGAGAAAGAATCTCATCTCTATTTATAAATTGTGCAGTGATAATCATGTCTCTGTTAACATCTTAGCTTACTCATTTGTTGTGAAGTATTATTGTACGGGGATACCACTGGTAGTAGGGAATCCTAAGGAAGGTGTATACCAATGGCCATCCAAGTCTGCACTCCAAGTTATATCTAATGTTCAAGCCAACACCACTTCCATCAACATCACTCCCAACTGGCATCGACATCTTGGGCATCCCTCCACTCCTACTCTTCGTCATATTTTGAACCTTTTGAATATTTTTTCATCTTTAGAAAGAATTTTTTTTTGCAATTATTGTATATGCAATAAAATGCATAAGACTTTCTTTTATGAATCCTCGATACAAAGTTCTTTTTTGCAATTATTGTATATGCAATAAAATGCATAAGACTTTCTTTTATGAATCCTCGATACAAAGTTCTTCTCCATTATAATATATTTATTCGAATGTTTGGGGTGCTGCACCAGAAGTTTCTATTGATGGTTTTCATTATTATTTAATATTTGTGGATCAATATACAAAATATATCTAGCTATTTCCTCCAAAGAAAAAATCTGGTGTTTTAATTGTGTTTCCAAAATTCAAACAAATTATTTAGAAATTGTTTCAAAAGCCCATAATATGCTTTTACTCTGACAATGATAGAGAATTTCTTCATCTCCGTTCATTCTTTGAAGAGAATAGATATTCCATTTTCACTCCTCCAACACACCTGAACACAATGTCATTATTGAGCATCGTCATCATTATGTTGAGAAGACAGGTATCATGTTATTACACAATGCCAAGCTTTCTCTAAATTTCTGGTCTTATGTCTTCACTACTGTTGCCTACTTAATCAACAGGTTGCCCACCTGAACTTTAAATAATGATTCACCTTATTTAAGATTATATTGTACTCCAGAAAACTATAAAAAACTCTGGGTCTTTGGTTATTTATGTTATCCCTGGCTGCATCCTTATAATCAGAATAAATTACAGCCTCACTGTACTCCTTGTCTTTTCTTAGGCTATTCACAAAATCAGAGTGCTTATAAGTGTTATTATTTTGTAAAGTCTCATCTTTATTTATCTTTTATGTTAATTTTGTGGAACACTATTTTCCTTATATGTCTCCTGAACTAATAGAAAGTAGGTCATATAATGACATTATTGACTCTTGGGTTCCCAACCACTTTGTAATTCCTCTTACATGTGACAAACCTTTATCTATCACCTATACTACACCGACCTTTAGTTCTAAATTTTCCAGTGGTGCACCTGGCAATGCTTATGGATCCGCCCCTCGTATAAATATCTTACTCATTATTAATAAAATAATCAACAATCTCTTCTATAAATTGCTTTAAATTTAAACCAAATAACTTAATTTTAAAGTTTATTTTATCCCAAGGGAATTCAATTTCCATTAATTAATTAATTCAATCTTTGACTAAAATAAAAGTCCTCATTTTAAAGTTCTAGCTTTTATCTTTTGTCTAAAATTACTTTCTCTTTGTGTTTTCATACAACTCGTCGTTCATTAATCTATTTTGAAATGACACACAAAATACAATGAAAGGTTACCTTACAACTCCAAACCCTAGCTTTTTTTCCTTGTTGGATGTTGATCTTGATTTTTGAGTGAATTTTCAATTGATTTATCCTTATTGCACTACAAGAAAAATGATCTCTAGCGAGGGTAAATTTAGTCATTAAAAGCCCAAATCCAATTGTTATAAGTCGATAGCAACGAAAAAAATTTGGTCGTCACCAATCGCTAAAGGCCTTGTCGTTAAAAGTTAACGATAGGTTTTGTTAATCTCATTAAAAGGTAAAGTGTGTTTCACAACCCAATTGGATGTGAGTGGCACCTACACCATTCTCTGATTGGAGAATCAATAATCCCAAAAGCATTAACCAACATTTAGAGAAAATAGAAGAAGATATCCCGTTGATAGTTTTAAGAATCAACCATCTAACAACTTAAGAAAATGTAGAAACAAATACTACAATTAAAACACTCATAGAATTTGAAAGTTAGTATACCAAAACATACTACGAATGTCAAGAAGAGGATGCAACCTCAAAAACTAAAGAAAAGAGCATAATTTCCAAATAAAAAACCATGACAAAAAGAAAAGATTCCATGGTAGGCCGAATAAGCTATCCACCCTTGAAATCTGAATCACAAGCTAGAATCACAATTACGATCTTGCAGGAGCTGCTAGAATATGTCTTGCGCTCAACAAAAGTAAGAGTAGGTGTAGTATCAGAACATAAGAATAACAGTGTACTGGTAGGGTCATTTGTCCAACCCAAGATGAGAATATTAATATTTAACTGAAACATAGTACAACAAATTAATCCATGCTCATCCTAACCTACACCTAGCAAAACAAAAATCAATTAAGCAGTTTAGGAGTTCAAAGTAACAAGTCAAACCATTTTCAACTAAGTCAAGTAAGTCAAGACAAGTTAAACAATAATTCAACATATAGATATTCTCCGGTTCATTCATGGAACTGTGAAACTCACCTAAAACTCATACATACATGTTATAGGTATCATAACTACTCTCTAGTCGTGATCGGTAGGTGACAAAGTTTGTTCATGTACTAAAACTCTAGAAACAAGTGTCTGCCAACCTTATTCTGCTCATAAGATGAGAAAATATTCAAATATCAAAACATTCCTTATTTAACTATAAGGTGGGTCAAAATTATAAAAAAAAGATAAAATCATTGAATTGACCATACTAATAACATGTACTAATAAGCCATTCTGAAAATTAGTTAACATGCTCATATAGTATAAATTGAATTAAATTACAATATCATCACCTACCTCGAATCAAGCTTGTACAACTCCACTAGGATGGAGTCTTGCCCTTTCATGCAAGTTTTGCTTGATCTCGGTCTAAAAGATGCTTACAAACACATAATTAATGAAATAACCTTCCACACTGGGAATTATAACTTCCAACCAATCCCTAAGTCTAAGTTCATGACTATTTCCTCTCCATTTTAAGACTTTTCTACCTTAATTCACCTAAAACTATCAATTTCATAGATAATTTAGTGAATTAGTGACATGAAAGGATAAATAAAAAACAATTAATCAAAACCTATTGATGTTACATTCAATTTAAACTCTTACACTATAAAACCAAGAAAACTTAGCCCTTAACCCTCACTGAACTACGATAAACTAGCAATTCTTAGGTTATATTATTGATTTACTAGTTAACGGAGATGAAACTCTTACATTAATGAAGCAAACGATGTTAGCTAATGATTTTTGCCCAAAATTTCCTCTATTTTGCCTCAAATTGAGTTTTATAAAAATAAATTATTTCATGTAGTTTTAAAAATAAATCAATGATTTTTTACGCTATAGGGACAAACGTTGCTATAGTGGCGTTGACCGCATTGACTAGGCAATATAGCGGGAACTTTTCCTCTTTTGGCATGTCGCTATAGCATCATGGGCAAGGCAAAATGCCTGGTTTTGCCCAGAATTTCCCTTTTCCATAGTACACCTTAATTCAAAGGCATCCCAAATCATACCTTTTACGCTACGACCAATTTTGGGAGTTCTACAAAATTAAATTTAATTCAGTAAAATCCTGCGAGTTCTATATTATCATAGAAACTAGAATCAAATCAAACACCACCATACTAATGGAATTCATTTCCAGATTTCCCTAGATCGTACCTCACTCAGATTTCGACTAAAACTAGGCTAGCTTAAAATTTATAACTTTGAATCTAGGAAGAATTCTAGCATTAAATTTTAAGTGGAAGTCCTATACATAACAACAAAAAAGGTCTTTACAATAGGTATAAATTTACCCATCATTCATCCTCAAACATTCAGATGAGAAAAATAGGCCGAAACTAGGAGAGAAAAATTTGTACCTATATCCTCAAATAATTGATGGTAAGATTCCCACATGTCCTTCTTAGTTTCCCAAGTGTCTTCCTCAACCAGAAAATTCTTTCATTGGAAATTAATCAAATAAATTTCCTTCATCCTCAACTCCAAACATTTTGATGTAGAATCGCCATCGATTCTTCTTCATAAGTCAAATCTTTATCTAATAGAACCAAGTCCCATTTTATGATATAATCTCAATTTTCATGATGCTTTTTGATCATAGAAAAGTGAAACATCGAATAACTTCCGATAAATCCAGTGGTAATAGTAACCTCTACGCAACCAGACCCACATTCTCAAGAATCTCAAAGGGACCAATACTCCGAGGGCTGAGTTTTCCCCTCTTGCCAAACCTCATGACTTTCTTCATGAGATACACCTTAAGTGCTTACTTGTTTACCATTCTTGAAGTCCATGTCCCTTATCTTACGATCCATATATCTTTCTACCTTCTTTGAGCAACCAACAACATAGTTTGAATGTACCTTACATTTTTCTGTGCCTCTCTTACCAAGTTAGTATCTAAAGGGTTAACGTCTCTAGTCTCAATTGTAACTCCCCGAGACTACCCCTGGATGTCACACGATGCTTAGAAGTATAAGTGATCCCTAGCTAACCCATGATACTGGCATAACTCGTGAGCAACTAAATAAATTACATAAAACTGGAAATAACAAGTGAAAGATATTTCTTAAGCTAAACTTGTTCAATACAATAGTGTTTAAGAATGTTTACATTACTAGATGTACAACGAAAACTGAAACTGAATATATCAACTCTGACTAGTTGTCTATGAAGACTCTACTAATACTGACTATAGGTAGTTGGGACATGACCCCCAACTATTCCTAATCAACAAAATTAAATAATATATGAGTTACTGAATATACAAACTGAATGGAGTCCTCAAATCAGGATAATTCACCACCCGATGGCTGAAAATTACAAACTGCCTGGCCTTGATATTATGGCTACAACTAGTACCTACATTATGAAACAATGTAGCCACACAAACATATATGTGGTCAGTACTTCTGGAATGTACTGAGTAAGTGGGGGTGAATGGAATAAGTAAAACCGAATCTATGCATAATCTTAAAACATGAATTCAAAGTGTAAATAGACTCGCCAAGAGACTGAAATAAACTAAAATATGAAATATCATAAAACATGAAACAAACATAATTTGATAAGCTGGGTGAGTTACGACACTTAGTTTCTAAAATTGTCTTTTTGGTGGAATAATTGAAACTGAAACTGAATGCACTTTCAAATCATGCAGGATAAGTGTAAAAGGACTCACCTTGATCATAAGTAAAACTGAAAGCTGAAATCTCTTAAAGAATAACTCAAAGAACAATATCTGAAGAAAACTTTGAGTCTTTATACTTAGTTTCTAAAATGCTCTTTTTCTGTTGGAGATTCTCGTAACCAAAATAAATCATGCGAGCAATATAAAGTTCAATGACTTAAGCCCTTATCAATAATGGCATGATGACTCAAAACGTCATTACAACAGCCCAATATCCTTGACAGGGTATAAAGAAAAACCGTGGTGATCACCCTAATATATCCGATTGGACAAGCTAGATAGCATAATTGAAATAACCTATGGTGGCACGTAGTTTCTGAGTAATAGGATATGCTAAATCCATATTTCCCTGTCGATGCTAGATACTACTCTTTTGCTAAAGTTGTTCTATGAATTTCACCTCAAAATATGCATATAAGTTGATAAGTTTGAAATCATAATATGCAACTATTTTTCTCTCAAATTCTTGGTTTCTTATGTGAACTTCATAGCTTCTCTGAAATCTCATGCAAAACTAAAACTATGTTTATACTGTGATGTTTCTTGAAATTCAAACTACTAAACTTGAACTTCTTGTAAACTAGATACTCAAAGATCAAATTGAAATCTTTTATCAACTCATAAAACTTTATATCAAAATAATGAAATTTATCTCATAATAGCAATCATGTAAGTAAAACATGGATAATGGTAAATTCTTGTGTAAACTAAATTTCAAATCACATGATAATGCCATAATATCATAAATATACAGAATAAGTATGAATCCTAACTGAAATCTAATAAATTTAATTGTAAAAATCAAGGTGTATGGGTACAAGGAGGAAAGGTTATCCTTTCTCGAACCTTACATGCCTGAACTTGATGAACTTCTTGAAAGAAACTTGAATTGGATCCTTGGAAGTTGAACTTTGGGAAGAAACCCTAATTTCTTTCTCTTGAGAGTGGAGAAGAATGAATGTTGAAAACTAACTAATGATGGGTAAATACCATTTATTGAATGATGTAAGTCGTGGGATAGGGTTTGAGGTGAGGAAAAGGTCAAACTACCCCTAAAGAAACTAAAAGAAAATTGCAGGAATTATCAATTAAAGAAAGAGTTGACAGCCCATCAACTTGTTGATGGCTCGTCATCTTAGTCATCAACCTCTAGCTGAATAAGGCATTTACTGGTTAAGATTGACGACGGAGTTGACTATTTGTCAACTTGTTGATGGGTCATCAACTTAGTTATCAATCTCTAAATAATTTAAGGTGGTTTTTGGATAAGGTTGATGACGGAGTTAATAGCCCATCAACTAGTTGACAGGTCATCAACTCAGTTCGTTAACCTCCGGTAAACAGAAACTACCAGGTAAAATGAGCATAACTTTCTACACCAATATTGAATTAAGGTGAAATCATATAAGTTGGAAAGAAGACTCAAAGATCTTTCATTTGGTAGGTCTTAAGCTCCAAAACTCTATATATTCTAAAAGTTATACTCATTTTAAAGTTGACCCTTATAGAATCGAATACTAAAACTCAATCGATAATAAATATTCTCAACTCAACTTTACTTTAAGTGCTTTCTATGACCATGATTCGCATTGAAAATACTTTACAAACAAGGTGAATGGTCATGACACTTACCTATGATTTAAAATAATCGTTTAACTTAGTTATGAGTTTTTAGGGTATTAGATCAAATAACCCAATAGGTAACCTAACTTTCTTTTGAAATATGCCTCGAATGGTACCATATTGATGTTAGAGTGATAATTGATGTTGTATAAAAAGTGACACGACAGAAAAATCTGGTCCTAATTACTACCAAAGTCAATAACACAAGCTCTCAACTTGTCCTCTGGCACCTGAATCATCCTCTCCGACTGTCCATCAGTTTGAGGATGAAAAGTTATGCTAAAGGAAAGCATGACGCTCAAATCCTCGTGCAACCTGCCCCAAAATTTGGAAGTATACTTTGCATATCCAAAATGATAGTATGGGGCAATCCATAAAGTCTCACTACCTCTTTGATGTAAATATTTGCTAACTGATGAGAGTTGTAGTCTACTTGAATTGGCAGAAAGTGAGCTAATTTTGTCAACTGATCCACTATTACCTAAATAGAGTCATATTTCCCCAAGGTCCTAGGAAGACCCATCAACAAATCCATATCAATATGCTCCCATATTCACATAGGTATAAGAATCCTCTGAAGTAATCTCGCACGCCTTTGATGTTCATGCTTCACCTGCTGACAACTGTGACACTTGGACACATAATCCACTATGTTCCTCTTCATCTCGGGACCAATAAAACTATTTCAAGTCATGATACATCTTTTTCATACCCGAATTAATATAGTAATACAAACCATGGGCCTATAAAAGTACATCACAAATCAAATCACCACCTTAAGGAACACATGTCCATTTATTAAACCAAAATATCCCAGTTGCGTCAAGAGTGGTGTCCGCCACCTCCCCACACACCATTTTATTCCAAAGTCTATTCAACTTCTTATCCTCAAATTTCTTGGCCTTAATTTGATCCAGGAATGTTTATTTCACCTTAACACTAGCCAACACTCTACTTCTGTTTGAAATACCAAATTGTATGCTATGATATGTTAGAGTTTGAAACTCTCTAGCTAAAGGTTGCCAGGACGCCCTTAAGAATGACAACTACCCATACTTATAGTTTTTTGGCTTAATGCATCTGCCACCATATTGGCCTTATCTGGATGATACTAAATAGTAAAATTGTAATCCTTCAACAACTTCATTCATCTCTATTGCCTTAGATTCAATTCCCTTTAAGTAAACACATGTTTTAAGTTATAGTGATCTGTGAAGACCACACATTTGACACCCTAAAGATAGCGTCTCCAAACCTTTAATATTGTCACGATTTGAACTAGGGCCTGGACATGATGGATATCCCAATTCTACCGAGGACCCGAGACCACCCCCTTTGCGTAGTCAAAATAGAACACAATACAACTAGCAACGGATGAATTTTGAACATATAACAAGATAGGCTGAGTTTCAAACATATAACAAGATAGGCAACTCAACTAACTCAGAAAAGAATCTAAGAATTTTAATAAACACCCCAATCCACAGTAATCTACAAAGCCTCTAAATGGACTAAAACCAATCTAAGTTGGGACATGCCCCCGACAATAGCCAAAAGAGTCCAATAGAAGTAGTCTAAGACATAAATGGAACAAGATATTAAAATGATAGCCCTTCTATAGAATGGAAGCTTACCACTTAAAAACTGACTGCTAACAACCTAGAAATCCTATCATTACGCAGGAAAATTAGAAGTGTCTCTGGTTCCTGCATCGTATGGGGATACAGTGTCCGTAGATGGTTTGCGGGGTGAGTGCTAGCATGTAAATTCGGGAAGGGATAAATTAATGAGATGAATCAAAAGTTCAAAATCATTCTAAGCCAACATGCACCATCATATGCATATACGTATACATATATATATATATATATATATATATATATATATATATATTTATAACATGTGAATGGTTATATATTTATAACATGTCGGGATAGGTTTCCATGCACCCCACACATTAAAAGCCATCCTTACTCCCTTTATAGAAGACGCCTTCAAGAACACCCAATCACCAATATCAAACTTTAACTCTATATACCTCATATTTGTATAGGAATTTTGGCGACTTTGGATGGTTTTAAGCTTATACCTAATCACCTTCACCTTCTCTATGGCCTGATGAACTAAGTCAGGACCAGATAATCTAGTCTCACTAACCTTGAACTACTCAATAGTAGAATGACATCTCTAACCATATAAAACCTCAAATGAAGCTATATGAATACTAGAATGATAGTTGTTATTGTACGCAAATTCTATGAGAGGCAAATGATCAACCTAACTACCACCAAAATCAATCACACAAGCCCTTAATATATCCTCTAAAGCCTGAATAGAACTCTCCATTTATCCATCTGCATGAGGGTGGAAAGCAGTGGTAAGGTTCACCTTAGTTCCCTTCCCTCTCCCCCAAAATGACTACCAAAAGTATGATGAGAACTGTGTGCCTTAATTAAATATAATAGAAACAGGCTCACCATGAATCTTGATGATCTCCTGAATGAAAAACTTAGCATAATTCTCCGCAGAATAATTAGTCTTTACGGGTGAGAAATGAGCAGACGTGGTCATCCTATACACACGATGACCCAAATCAAATCAAACTAATTACTAGAACGCAGAAGACCAGTAACAAAGTCTATGTAATTACTTCCCACTTCCACACGGGTAACTCAATCTCTTACAATAAACCACCAGGCCTCAAGTGGTCTACTTTCACTTGCTGACAAACCATATATTTGGCCACGAAATTGGCCATATACCTATTCATGTTATTCCACCAATAGATCTCTTTCAAATCATGGAACATCTTCGTCGAAACAGGATTTAAATTGTACCTCAACTCATAAGCCTTAGTCAAGACCCTCTCTTGCAGCCCATCAATATTGGGAACATACAATCTACCTTGCTACCTCAATATACCATCACCACTAATGTTAAAAGCGATAACCTTCTATTGACCCACATCTGTAATACCCATCTCTAGAAGTCTCTGCCCATCATACGACTAGTCCCTTGAGTCATATGCATAATATACGAGTCGTACATTAAACTCATACCCAAGATAGTGTAAGATGAGTGATGCTCTATTTAGGGTTTGACTTAACCTCTTGAAGTTGTTAAGAAGCGTACGAGTCATATGAAGCCAAGTTGTAAGTTCAACAGTGTATGCCCCATAAGATTCTATCCAAGTTATGAGTGGAGGATACTAATAGCATGGGAATGGTATAAGTCGTAAGTTATGAATCGTATAGTGATCAGTATGTACTATCCTAGATGCTTCCAAGCTCACGAGTAATAAAGACTAGTCGTACTCTTCCATACGAGTCGTATGGTGGACTCGTATATATTGACGAGTAAATTATGAGAAGTTCAGTTAAAGGGATTTTTAGTCTTTCCCCCCTTATAACTCCCATCCCACGACCCTATACTAAGGAGAAATTTTATTTCCTCCCTTTTTAATCAATTAAACAACAACTTTTATCTTCTCCCATTCTCAAGAACAAGGGTTTTTTCCTCGGGATCATCTCCCAAGTCTTAAAAATTAGGTTTATCAAGTCAAGCAATTCAAGGTATGTGGGGTATTCATCAATGAGTTCCTTTCACCCATTGAGACCAAAAAGCCCTCTCATAGTTTAAAATCTTGAATTTTATCATATTTTATGAAATTATCCATGAAGTTATGAATTTTATCCATAAACTTCTTGGTAAATCAAATTCTAGCAATGCCAACATACGTTCCCATGTTATTTAAGTTATTTTATGTTTCGAATTCCAATCATCTATGCCTTATCCACTTGATTTTAAGATGAGTCATCAATTTATTAATTAAATTATGTAAATATGTTGTCTTTCCATGTTTAACACATTACCATGTTCAAATTCATATATTTTAGCAGTTATTGAAATTTACTATCTTGGGTTTCTAAATTATGACTTCCTATCATTGTTTAAATATTGTTGTTATATTTTTATAATCATTCGGTGATGGTGGGTTATAAACACCTGATACCAATGCGTCCTTATATGATTTCTATTTTCAAATAACAAGTCAGTCAGACCATGGTATTATAATCCTATTCAGAACATCATGTTCATGCTGAAAACTTACAAGTACAGTACCATTTTGGGTTAAATGACTAATAACACCAGTTTCATTCAGTTGGGAGTAACACTTAGCATCGAGTGAATGCAGGGATAATGACTCCCCTAGTTGTGGAGGCATGAGTCGTTAGTAGCAATCCCTAAGTTCTAGACCTACGGTGCCACTGTAGATTATGAGGGGTCCCCCGCCAGTAAAGGCATGACACCCTCGCCCTTCGGGATATTAGCCATGTGGATCCACATTGTCAGTCATGTGTTGGTACCCCTAGAAAGGTACGAGCCCCCTTTCAACTGGGGTTACAAGTTGGACCCTAATAGCTTAGATTGGGGCATGTCGTTTATAGTCAACCCCGACAGTCTCAGTGTAGTTTTCAGAATAGATCAGTTTGGGTTTGCATGACCAAGTGTACAAATTTCAGATGTTCAGTTATACAAATTTCAGTTATTCAAATTTCATATTTTTTCAGTATATGTTTATGCTTGGTCTTGCATTCTCAGTTTTACATGTTCATGCATCCATGTTCAGTTGTCTTATGCATTTCAGTTAGTCCTTATCTCACGTACCAGTACATTCAAAGTACTAATCGCATACTCTTATTTTGCGCTATGTTTTCTTATAACATAGGTTTGGATGCTTAGTTTCCCGATTGAACTTAGGCAGTCCAACATTATCTAGCAGCAGTAGTGGTGAGTATTCTTCTTTTGTCTAGGACATGACATAGTTTATCATTATTTCAGTATCTATTTATGTTTAGTAAGTTGGAGTTAGTTAGGGGTTATTCCCATCAACTCCTCATGATTTCTAGAGGCTTTCAGAAAGTTAGACAGTCAGTCAGTTTTAAGTTTTTATCAGTTGTTTTAGACAGATAGACTTTTATTTAGTTTTAGTCTATTCAGTTGTTTCAGATATGTTGGATTATACTTTAGTGTTTGTGATTACAACATCTTATCAGTTTATCTTCCGCACATGTGGTTCTAGCATTATATTATTCAGTGTACACAGCAGGTACCATGTCATAGGTTAGCTTGTGGTCACTTGTGGCCTTAAGCACCGTTATTGCGACCAGGGGGTAGCCTCAGGTTGTGACAACGTCATCCTTGATCTGTATCAAAATAGGTTCCAAAATTTTCTTCTCCTTTACCTTAGTACCAAGAAAAGACTACCACTTCTTGAATTATCACCCCACCATCTTCAAAACCTAAAAGATGAACTCCACGATTAGCCAAACGGTGAATATCCTTCACCAAGCCTCGCTCTCCTCATCCGCATAACATAAGATTCCCATAGACAACCTACTAAGAGTATCAACAACCATATTAGCTTTATCTGGATGATAACGGAGATGCATATCATAATCCTTGAGCAACTTAAGCATCTCCCTTAACTGAGATTCAACTCTTTCTGAGTGATCAAATAATGAAAGATTTTATGATCTAAAAAGATATCAACATGAACTCCATACAAGTAATGATGCCAGATATTCAAAGAAAAAACTACAACCAACAACTCCAAATCATGAGTCGGAGAATTCTTCTCATGAACCTTAAGTTGTCTAGAAGCATATGCCACAACCTTACTATGCTGCATAAAAACACAACCCAGCCCCACACGAGATGTATCACAACAAAGCCATCCATACCCTCGGGTAAGGTCAAATTCGAAGTTGAAGTCAACTTATTCTTAAACTTCTCAAAGCTACCCTTACAAGCATCGGACCACAGAAACTACACTAATTTCTAAGTCAACTTAGTCAACAGAGCAGAAATAGACAAAAATCTTTCCATAAATCTCCTATGATACCCAGCTAAACTCAAGAAACTCTGAATATCGATTGGAGTAGTGGGTCTAGGACACTTCTTAACTGCCTCAACCTTCTATGGATGCACCATGATCCCCTCACTAGAAAAAATATAACCCATAAAAGTAACGACATTCAACCAGAACTCATATTTCAAGAACTTAGCATACAACCGCTTTCCTTAAGAGTCTGTAACACTATACAGAGGTGATTGGCATGATACTCTTCACTTTTATAATATACCAAGATGTCATCAATAAATACAATGATAAATAAATCCAAAACTACCTAAACACCCAATTCATAAGTTCCATGAACACCACAGGAGCATTAGTCAACCCAAAAGACATTACTAAGAACTCATAGTTACCATATCAAGTACAAAAAATAGTCGTAGGGATATTCACTTCCCTAATATTCAACTGATGATAACCCGACCGAAGATCAATCTTAGAAAAATATTTAGCACCTTGAAGATGGTCAAACAGGACATTAATCCTAGGAAGAGGATACTTATTCTTCATGGTTACCTTATTCAACTGGCAATAATTTATACATATTTGAAGGGAACCTTCCTTATTATGCATGAAAAGCACAAGAGCACCCCGTGAAGAAATACTAGGGTGAATAAAACCGTTATTTAGAAGATCTTTCAACTGCTCCTTAAGTTTTTTCAACTCAGCTAGAGTTATTCTATAAGGAGAGATAAAGATAGAACAGGTATTCAATAGAAGGTCAATCCCAAAGTCTATTTCCCTATCTAAAAGAATACCAGAAAGATTATTGGAAAACACTTTAGGTAATTCGTTAACCATAGGGACAGATTGTAAAGAGGGAACCTCAGAACTAGAATCTTTATCCCTAAACTAGATGGTATAGACACCCTTTGGAAATTAATTTACTAGATCTGAGATAAGAAATGAACCTTTTCTTAGATGCTAAAGAACTATCTTCCCACTCAATCACTGATTCATTCAAGAATTGGAAGCTGACCTTTTGGTTTTACAATCAAGAGACGCATAGCATGAATGGAGCCAATCCATCCCTAAATAACATCAAAGTCTAACATATCCAACTCTATTAGATCTACAAATGTCTCCTTACCTTAGATAGATACCATACAACTCCTATATACCTTTCTAGCTATAATAGAGTTACTCACCAGGGTAGAAATAGAAAAGGGATTAGAAATACACTCTGAACCAAAACCAAAATGAATAGCCACATAAGGGGTCACAAAAGAAAGAGTAGACCTCAAATCAAACAGATAATACACATCAAGAGAGAAAAGTTGTATCGTAGTAGTGACAATATCAGGAGAAGCCTCAAATTCTTGATGGGTGGCAAGACCATATAGATGATTCTGGCCAGTATTGGTACTAGACGTAGCACCCTTTGGTGCTGGAGTTGAAGACGTGGCAACCAAAACTTTATTAGCCCAGAAGCAACCCGTGAAGGATACTTCCACTGCATTTGACTAATATGACCAAGCTGACCACACTTAAAGTACTTATTTCTCCCCCATAACAAACTCCACGATGCATCTATCCATTAAATTAACAAAGAGCGATGAAATGAGGCTCACTGTGCTCTAATAGCCTATGATTGGGCACCTTGCACCTTAAACCCATTGTCAATCTGAAAGCAACAATCACCAGATGGCTTAGGATATTGAGGACTAAATTTAGAAGAAGAAATAGAATTCCTCATTTTTCTTATACCATGTCCTGCCATCTCTACAACTATTCTGTTGGCCTCCACCATGCTTAGAATACCTGAATTTCTTACTTTGCCTATCTCCCATATCTACTTATTTCTTCTTCTCATATTTGACCTATTGCATATACACAACAACAATAGATATATCCATATCTTTATTCATCAAGGTCGCCTTTCACTCTAACACCAAGTCTCAAGACAAACCCGAAGCAAATTTCATCATTCTATCCCTCATAGATGATACCAACTCTGGAGCATAACAAAATAGCTGATGAAATTTCAAGGCGTACTCTTTCACAGTCATTCTACCTTACTTCAAATTTACTAATTTCTCATTCTTTACCTTTTTCAACTCCTGAGGAAAGAAGTAATCAAGAAAAATACTAGAGAAGTTATCCCATATAGCTGGCTCAGCATCATATCCTCTCAACTGTTCCCATATCTCATACCACTGATATGCCGTATCCTTCAACTGATATGTAGAAAACTCCACACTCTCAAAGTCAAAAGCATGCATCACTATGAATACTTTCTATATCTCATTAATAAATCCTTGAAGATTCTCCTCAACCTTGGAACCTGTTAAAGTTGAACGACTCAACCTCATGAACTGGGCAACCCTTGTGGCCTCAGAAGAAGGAGTGATAGGAGAAACAAGTTTAGATTATTTGAGAGGCCAACAATTGAGTAAGAAATAAATTGAGTAGTAAAACTCAATAGTAGACACATCACCTTGAGGCATTGGGGGAAAAGTATCATCAGCCCAAGGAAGACTAGTAGAGACTGGCAGAACTCTACGTAGGCAGTTAGGAGCAGGGACCTTAGAACGGGTTTGTACTCTATAAGTAGAAGAAGTTCTATCCATATTATCCTCAGGTGGGACAGAGGAGTTTCCACGAGCATCAGATCTTTGGGAAGGCAGGATCTAAAATTTGACCAAACAAAATTAAAGGAGATTTCAGGACCTCATAGTCTATACCCCAAAAATATAACACAAGAAAGGGAAGTATTCCTAAATGGCTAGTAGACTCTCCCTTAGAAGTGTGGCGTGCTATGCTCCCATAAAAAAGACTCTACTTGACACGACTTTTGTGGATACCTAATTGACCATGAACCTAGGCTCTGATACTAAGCTTATTATGAACCAACTAGGTCCTGTTCGTGATGGGTATCCTAAGTTCATTAAGGACCAGAGACCACCCTTTTTGCCTAGTCAGAATAGAACACAATACAACTAGCAGCAGATAAATTCAGAACATATAAAAAGATAAGGTTAGTTTTGAACATATAGTAATATAGGCTAAGTTTCAAAAATATAAAAAAATAGGCAACTCAACCAGCTCAAAAAAGAATCCAAGAATTTCAATAACAGTTCCAATCCACAATAATTCACAAAGCCTCTAAATGGACCAAAACCAATCTAAGTCAGGACATGCCCCTAACGATAGCCAAAAAAGTCTAATAGGATTAGTTTAAGACATAAATGGAACATGACTTTAAAATGATAGCCCATTCGAAGAATGAAAGCTCATCACTTGAAAGCTAACTGCTCAAACTCAGATAGCCTTTGGTTTCTCTCTTCATATTGATCTGACAAAAACAATGGCACTTTGTTAAAAGTCAACCTTGTCAAGCGTGTTGCAATGGATGCAAAATTCTTGACAAACCTGTGGTAATAACTAGCAAGACCCATAAAGCACCTTACCTCGGTCACTGAGCTAGGATAGATCCAATTCTTAACTACCTCAATATTCTTAGGGCCATTACCCTCTTTTTAGAAATAATGTGCCTAAAAAAGGCAACCGAAGATAACTAGAATTCACACTTCTAAAATTTGGCAAATAACTATTTTCCCCTTAGAATCTCCAACACTATGCGAAGGTGTCCTGGATGCTCCTCCTTTCTCCTGGAGTAAACTAGAATGTCATCAATAAATACAATAACAAAATAATCTAATAAAGACTTAAAGATACCATTCATCAAGCTCATAAAGGTTGAAGGCACATTAAATATCCCCAAGGACATCATTAGAAACATGTAATGACCATGAGGAATTATACAAATTGTCTTTGGTATGTCCTTTAGTCTTATTTTCAGTTGATGATAATTGGACCATAAGTCAATTTTAGAAAATACCATTACACTTGTGGCACGTCAAACAAAGCACCTATGCAATGCAAAGGATATTTGTTTATCATGGTAACTTTGTTCAGATGTCAACAGTCAATGCATATCCTCATAATACCATCCTTCTTCTTTAAAACTATGATTGGAGCACCTCGAGGTGAAGCACTTAAACAAATAAACCCTTTGTCAAGTAGAATCTGCAATTGAGTTTTGAATACCCTCAACTCGGCTGGATCTATTTGATAGGAAGGAATGGATAAAGGGAAAGTACCCAGATCTAAGTCAATACAAAAATCAATATATTTATCTAGAGCCGTACCTGATAACTCTGAAGAAAACATATTCTGGAATTCAAAAACCATCAAAATTGACTCTATAGAAGGGGATTTCGTACTCATATCCTAGAGATGAGCTAAAATGCTGAAAACCCCTTCCCCACTAACTTTCTTGCCCAGAAAATGATATAATTTTCACCGGTTTGGCCTTATACACTTCTTTCTACTCTAGTTTATTCATTCCAGGCCTAGCCAGAGTCATTATCTTAGCA
This sequence comes from Capsicum annuum, assembly GCF_002878395.1. Lineage (NCBI taxonomy): Eukaryota > Viridiplantae > Streptophyta > Magnoliopsida > Solanales > Solanaceae > Capsicum > Capsicum annuum. The sequence continues at coordinate 198,576,262 of NC_061121.1, forward strand.
TTATAATTTAAGATAGTATGATGTGGAGATAACCAGGTCTCCAAAATTACATTAAAGTCCAATATATCTAGAATAATCAAATATATCCAAGTCCAAAAATCCGCAAACAACACAGTGCAAGAATGGTGAATATGTGCTACTACCACAGACTCACCAATCAAAGTATACACATAAACAAGATAGTCAATACATAACAAACCAAATTCCAACCCACTGTAAACTGGACAAATTCTTAAGAATAAATAATCCCTAGATTAATAAAAAATAAAAAAATTCACTCACAAACATAATGGTACCTATAATCACCGCATCAGAGGCCTTAATATCAATCTTTTCTGGAAATCATAACAGTAATTCCAATATCAATATAATCTAACTCCTTCCACCCTACGCTCTTCCCCCTATGCCGCCATTTCTTTGACCAACCCCAACCGCCTGCCTGATTTCTCTATCTACCCTATGGACGATCTCTGCCGTTACCTCTTCCTTAATTACACACTAGAACTATAGCCAAAGTTTTTTGTTGTGCCTGGACATTCGTTTGTCTCAAAGGGAATCCTCTTTTAAAGTGACCAACCATACCAATATAGTAACATCCCTACTTTAGAGAAGGTCAAATGATAGAAAATAAGAAGCCTCTTGGCTTATAATAATTTGTGATTGAGACAAGACCTTAGTTGGACCCACAGTAGAAACTGACAAGGTTGACTAAATAAAGAGAGCTGGGTAGACCTGCTGGCCATTTACCTTAGAGAAAGATCTGCTAAAATTCCCAACACTATAGGACGTCTTGGCTAAGATCTTAGCCTGACAACATATTTATATAATATGACACCTCATTGAACCCTTACCTACATAATTCATATGCACAAACAAGACCTGAAAATCATAATTCAAACTCTTGACATAACATTAAATCCTCTTCTCCTTAGTATCTAAGGTCGAGTAGAATAACAAAACAAAACATAGAACTTAGCCTCATAGGCCAAAACTAATATATCACCTATTCCAATGCTAAAAATTTATCCTTTTTAGGATCACAAAGGGCCCATGAAACATATTTATCTAAGAATAGAGTATAAATATTTTCCCTAGTTAATGGAGGTAAAACCAGTAACAGGTATTCAACATACGCCCTCCACCATTTCTTAGAATCTATCTCCAATAAAAAAGTCACAAACTCAAATCCATGTAGCAGCATAATACCCATCTTGTGGGACCTCTCATAACAATCAATGATAAACTCAGCATCATCCTCAGATTTAGTACCCTAGAATGTTATAGGTTTCATCTTTAAAAATTTTGTCAGTAGATCATGTTTGGTATGAGTCATCATAAAACCAAAAATCAGATGAAGAAAAGCATCAATCCATAAAGCCTCATCTATCTTAGGATCCATAGCAATAGTAGGATAAATACTTGGAGCCTTAACAACCGTCATAGTAAGGGTGGCACTAGTACCAACCAACCCACTTAAGAAAGCTAAAAGTTTTTGAATAATCTATTAGACATGGGAAGTAAGGTTGTAACATAATTAGTGACGCCAAGCTCCATTACTTATTCCTTTATTGCCTTTATCTTTGTAAAATAATCTTAAGGTAGGGAGGTGATACTGACCTTTCATGACCCTGGCCAACAAATGCCTGATCTCCATCATTAGAAGGTGTGGCTCATCTTTTTCTTCTTTTAATACCTCTTATTCTTAATTGTTCTCTTTATCTTACGTGTGGCTTCATTGCTGGAGTAGCCGATGCGGGGGTTGATGGTCAAATTTTGTTTGACCTAGTAGTCAGAATCTACAGACAAAAGAGTGAAGAAAATGAAATACCAATTTAGATTTCCAAATACCTAATGGAATCAAATTAAAAAATAAAAATATAAGAATAAATTTTTTCTTAAAGTCCTATAGCTTTCTGAAGAAAAGTATAGATATCTCCATATCATTTAGTGAGACTCTACTAGGCCGGTTTTGGTATAATGAGATCAACGAACCTAAACTCTTATATTAACATTTTCACAAAACTAATTGAAAATTAGTGGCACCTACCCCATTCTCAGATGGGAGAACCAATAACCCCAAAAAGATTAACCAACACTTAGAGAGTAGAAGAAACTTTCCCATATATAGTTTTTAGAATCAACAAATCTATCAACAAATACCTTAGCCCATTTAGGCAGATCCCCTGGACGAGTATGTCTCCCATGCAGAATTCAGAGCTGATTTTGCCACTCTAGCTTATTCTATGATAGCCCAGAATAAACGTCCAGCTACCGTTCTAGCCAGCCCAATGGCCAATACTACTACAACTAGAATTCAGGATTTCACCCAAATGAATCCCCTATCATTTACTAGGTCTAAGTCAGATGAGGACCCATAGGAATTCCTTAATCAAGTGCAAAAAGTCACAGATATCATGGGGGTGATAACTACTGAGAGTGCTGAGTTGGCCACGTTTCAATTTAGGATGTGGCTCACTCATGGTTCAAGTAGTGAAAGGCAGAGAAGGCCATAGATGCAGGGGCCATAGAATAGGAGGAGTTTGCCGCTGCTTTTCTTTATAGGTTCTTCCTATCGGAGTTGAGGAAAACAAAGGTTTTGGAGTTTATTAATCTAAAGTAGGGCAACATGATAGTGAAAGAGTATTCTCTTAAGTTGAATCAGTTGGGCAGATAAGCTCCTTATATGGTAGCAGATAGCAGATCTAAGATGAGTAAGTTTATGTTTAGTGTATCTAACAGTGTGGTCAAAGAGTGTAGGACCACAATGCTGATTAAGGAGATAGACATATCCAAGCTCATGGTCTATGATTAGTAGATAGAGGAGGAAAAAAATAAGGAGAAGGAGAGGGAAAAAAAGCGAGCTAGAACATGTAGCTTCAACTTCACCTAGCCTAAGTTAGAAAGTGGAAATCATTCTCAGTTCCACCCAAAATCCTTAATTCCAGCTCTATCTTTAGCTAGTGCTCCAGTGCCGAAATTCAGAGATGACAATAAGGATAGGGCACCAGGCCTTAAACCCTAGGGTAGTGTTAGCAGTGACCGACCAAATTCTCTTTGCTAGAAGTATGGAAGAAATCATCAGGGTGTCTGCAGGGCTGGCATTGATGTATGTTTTAGGTGTGACAACCTAGGCTACAAGGTCAGATAGTGTCCAAAGGTGGGTTTATAGAGTCAGCATAATCGTCCTTCAACTCAGTCCAATCGCCTGAATCAGCAGGGTGCCACTTCCAGTGCCACCAGTGGGCAACGCCCAAATAGGATTTATGCACTTCAGTCCGAATAAGATCAGGAAAGTTCTCCTGATGTGGTCACTAGTATGTTACAAGTTTATTATTTACATATTTATGCTTTGTTAGATTATGCTTTGCTAGATCCAGGAGCTTTTTTGTCCTTTATAACTCCTTATATAGTTGTTAAATTCAGAGTAAGTCCCGAAATCCAAGCAGAGCCCTTTTCAGTCTCTACCCTAGTAGGTAAATCTATCATAGCCCGATGGGTATACAGGAACTGTTAAATTATGGTATCTCAGAAAGTTACTTCAGTAGACCTAGTAGAATTAGAGATGACAGATTTTGATGTCATTCTTAGAATGGATTAGCTTCATTCATGCTATGCTTCAGTTGACTGTAGAAATAGAATTGTCTACTTTTAGTTCTCGAATGAACTTGTCCTTGAATGGAGGGGTAGTACTTCAGCACTTAGGGGTCAGCTTTTACTTACCTTAGGGCAAGAAAAATGATATCTAAGGGATGTGTCTTTTATCTTGTTTGAGTTTAAGACTATAGTTTATAAACCCCTAATATTGAGTCAGTATTAGTAACATGTGAATTTCCATATGTGTTTCCCAAAGATCTTCCTAGAGTCCCTTCTGAAAGGGAAATTAACTTTGGAATAGACCTTCTTCTAGATACTCAGCCTATCTCTATTCCACCATACAAAATGGCTCTAGTAGAACTCAAAGAGTTAAAAAAATAGTTGAAGGATCTCCAAGATAAAGGATTCATCAGGGCCAGCGTATCTCCTTGGGGTGCACCAATTCTATTCGTGCTTAAGAAAGATGGTTCTCTTAGAATGTGTATAGACTACCATCAACTAAATAAAGTCACGGTCAAGAACAAGTATCCACTTCCCAAAATTGATGACTTGTTTGACCAACTTGAGGATGCCAACTACTTTTCCAAGATAGACCTCAGACCAGGCTATCATCAGCTCAGAGTCAGAGAATGTGACATTCCAAAAATAATTTTTAAAACTCGGTATGGTTATTTCAAATTCTTAGTCATGTCATTTAGTCTTACCAATGCCACAATATCCTTCATGGACTTGATGAACCGTATGTTCAAGAAGTACTTGGACATGTTCGTCATAGTCTTCATTGATGATATTTTTGTCTACTCCTGCAGTAAAAGTGATCATGCAGACTATCTCAAAATAGTATAACTCTCAGAGCCCATTAGTTGTTCTCCAAATTCAGTAAGTGCAAATTTGGAATAAGGTCAGTAGCCTTTCTTGGCCATATAGTTTCTGGTGATGGCATTTGAGTTGATCCTCAAAAGACTAAAGTAGGGAGAAACTAGCCCATGCCTATCTCTCCATCAGATATCAGGAGTTTCTTAGGTCTAGCTGGCTATTACCAAAGATTTTTTGAGGGATTCTCGTCTATTTCATCCCCCATATCCAGATTGACTCAAAAGAAACTAAATTCCAGTGGTCAGATTCTCGTGAGAAGAGTTTTCAGTAGTTAAATACTAAACTCACTACAAGCACAGTTTTGACTTTACCAAATAGTTCAGACGGATTTGTTATGTATTATGATGCTTCCAAAGTTAGTTTGAGGTGTGTTTTAATATAGAGAGGTAAGGTCATATCCTATGCCTCTAGACAGCTTAAGCCCCTTGAAAAGAATTACCCTACTCATGATCTTGAGTTAGCAACTATTGTATTTGCCTTAAAGATTTGGAAACATTATTTGTATGGGGTGCATGCTGATGTGTTCATAGACCATAAAAGACTATAGTATGTGTTTTCTCAAAAAGACCTAAACCTGTGCCAGAGAAGGTGGTTAGAGTTGTTGAAAGACTACGACATGAGTGTTCTATATCATCTGGGCAAGGCCAATATAGTGGCTGATGCTATCAGTAGGATGCCTATGGGTAGTGTTGGTCACGTGGAGTATAATAAGAAGAAGTTAGTCCAGAAAGTTCATCAGCTTGCCTGACTAGGTGTCCACTTAGTCGATTCAGTAGAGGGTAGTGTGTAGGTGCAGAATAGTTTGGAACCATCTCTGGTTTCTGAGGAAAAAGAAAAGAAGAACAAAGATCCCAGTTTAGTTAAGCTAAAAGAGTCAGTCAAAGATAAAAAAATAGAGGTTTTATCCCAAAGGGGAGATGGTGTATTGCATTGCTAGGGTCGATTATGCCTGCCAGGTATAGATGACTTGAGGCAATGAATTCTTACAGAAGCACATATTATGCATTACTCTATTCATCCAGGAGCCACTAAGATGTACCATAATTTGTGGAAGATCTATTGGTGGAGTGGCATGAAAAGGCATATTGAAAAGTTTATAACTAAGTGCTCAACATGTCAGCAGGTCAAGATTGAGCATCAGAAGCCTAATGGGTCTATGCAAGAGTTCAGTATTCCCACTTGGTAGTGGGGGAAAGTGAACATGGACTTTGTGATGGGTTTTCCTCATACTCATCATCAGAATGATTCTATTTGGGTCATTGTAGATAAGATGACCAAATTAGCTCACTTTTTACTAGTTCATGTCTCTTATTTAGCCAAGGATTATGTCAAGCTCTATATCAGAGAGTTGGTCAGATTTTACGGAGTCCCAATGTCCATTATTTAGATAGAGGTACACACTTTATATCTTATTTTTGGAAATCCTTCCAAAAGGGTCTTGGTACTCAAGTTCACCTCAGTATAGCCTTTCACCCTCAAATAGATGGTCAATCAGAAAGGACCATCTAGAATCTAGAAGATATGTTAAGAACGTGTTCCATTGAATTTAAATGTAGTTGGGATGACCATCTGCCTTTTATTGAGTTTGAGTACAATAACTGTTATCATTCTAGCATTCAAATGGCTCTATTTGAGGTGCTCTATGGGAGGAGATGTAGATCTCCCATTGGTTGGTTTGAAGTGGGTGAGGCCACATTGGTAGGGCCTGACCTAGTATTTAATGCCTTGGAAAAAGTTTAGTTGATCAGGGAGAGGCTTAAGATAGCTCAGAGCTGAAAAAAAATCGTATGCAGATGTGTGAAGAAAGGATCTCGAGTTTGAGATTTGTGATTTTGTGTATTTAAAAATCTCTTCTATGAAGGGAGTGAAGAGATTCGGCAGGAAGGAAAAGCTCAGTTCTCGATATGTCGGTCCTTACCGAATTCTCTGTTGTTTAAAAAAGGTAGCTTACGAGCTTGAGTTGTCTTCAGATTTGGGTTTAGTGCACCCAATGTTTCATGTCTCCTTGCTAAAGAAGTGCATAGATGACCCAGCAGTTGTAGTCCCTATAGAGGTTATAGATGTTCAGAATAGCCTCTCTTATAAAGAGATCCCAATTGAAATTCTTGATCATCAGGTTCAAAAATAGAGGAACAAAGAAGTCCCTCTAGTTAAAGCTCTTTAGCGGAATCAGTTCGTTGAGGAAGCTACTTGGGAAGCAAAAGTAGATATGTGGACCGAGTATCCTTACCTCTTCTCTGCAAACTCAGATTCAGCTCAAGGTAATAGTTTTTCTTAAATTTACTCAGTTCCATACTCAAATTTCCTTCACAATTCCGTATCGATTTAGTTGCTTAACATTATCATATCTTGCATACCTTCATGAACCAGCTCAGTCACATGTCATCTCTTCATAACCCAGCCATGCTTTAGTTATGTATGTTCAGTATGATAATTTAGTATATCAGTAGTTTTAGTCATGAAATCATGCTTCAGTTGTGTATGTCCAGTATGTAAACTCAGTCTATCAGTCCTCTCAGTTTAGTCAGTCTCATTCGAGGATGAATGTTTCTAAGGGGGAGATATTGTAAGACCCCACAAAAATCCTAAGCTTAACCCAATCCTTTAAAGCTTGATAAGAGGTCCCAGACTTAGAAATTCAAGCTAAGTATTTTTACATAGAGTTATTTTCGCCTTTGTAAGTTGACGATCCTATTCCACGACCCTTATGACCTTAAAATATTGATTTTTAGGTTGATTCATGTTCAGGAATGTCAGTAGGTTACTTTGGGTGAGTTTCAAATTTTTTGAACCTCGTTTAAACTATGTTTGGGTGACCAAAATAGTGGGTCGACGTGATCTCAATGCATCGCATCGCCCATCACGTCGATAGATAATTTTCCCCAACTTTCAGTGTAATCCAAGTGAACTAACACGAACTCGATGTGGCGCGTTGGTCATCGCTTTGATATCATCGATGTGGTGTGTCGATCTATGCGTCATTGGACACATTTTCAGTCATTAAAAGCCCGTGTGCATAGAGGTAATTGGGTCATTTTCCACCCATATTCAGCCCTAAAAATATGAGATTAAGTCATTCCTAGGGCAAAAACACTCATTTTTTCTCAAATCTCTCTCAAGAACAAACCTTAGGGCTTTTGATTTCAAATTAAAACTTTAAGAATACACCATCAATCCTCACGAATTCAAGCATCAAGGTATGTTAGGTGTTCATCCAAGGTTTTCCTTTCACCATTGGAGTTCAAGAATCTTTTTTAAACTACAAGTTGATTTCTTTCATGAATTTTAGTTGAATTTGATTGTATTCATGATTATGATGTTAGTTGGGTTTACAATCCATGATTAATCACAAGTTTCATGAGAAATAAATAGCATGTGTGTGTTGTTATATAGATTCTGGTTAAAACCCCTTAAATTTAGGAGTTTGGAATTGTGATCATGAAGGTTGCATGTTGACTAGTTTTATGTGCATAAACTATGCCCCCAAATGTTTGATGAATTATTCATGTGAGTTGAGTAATAAAATCATATCATATTAACATGTGTACAAGTCCATGCCATTAGTATGTGTACAAGTCTATGCCGTGCAAGTGTTTGTTAAAATACCTCAATGAATAAATAGTGACAAAGTAACTAGTTATCATGTTTTCAAGATTGTACTATGTTATTACTATTTATGCAATGCTATTGAGTCCTGGGGGTATCTAATACCCAAAAATATAGTTGTTACCTAGATCTACAGTATTTTTATAATAGATTCAGTGATATCATATCCAGTAGTACTCAGACAGTTACAGAACTCAGTGTATTCAATCAGTTACAGAACTCAGTATATTCAGTCAGTTAATAGAATTCAGTGTACTCAATTAGTATATAGTACTCAGTGAAATCAGTTCAATTTAGTTAGATAGTACGATCAGTAACAGTTCAGTCAAGCCTAGTATAGTCTAGAAAATAAGTTCAGTGTCTATTTAGTTAGGAGTAGGAATCAGCACCGAGCGAACCTAGGGACATGGGCAATTATGTCAGTAAAGGGTTTGACCCTTAGCAACAATCCCTACATTATAGAACTAAGTAGCCAGTGTAGGTTGAGATATCTTCCTGCAAGATAAGGTTTGATATATCTCGTATGAGTTTTCCTGCTAGCGAGGGTTGACGAAAGGATTTCCTGCCAGAGAGGGTTAACTCATAACCATTATTAGTATCCCTTGGCAAGGTGCTAACACCCTTCTAACTGGGGTCACAGGTTGGACCCCAATTTAGTTCATAATCTGGGTATGTCGATTAGATGAACACTCACCATAGTTTCAGTTTTAGTATGAAACCTCAGTTCAGTTTTCAAAATAAGGACTGTCAGACACAGTCACCCAGCTCAGTACGGAACTCAGTACAGTTCCACAAAATCAAGACTATTAGAAATAGTCACTCAGTTAATAGTATTACAGTATCAGTAAACTCAAATATCCGTTATTCAGTTATCAAAACTCAGTACCCAGTGTTAACATGACCTCAGATACAGTATGTGTAGTTATATACATATTATTGTATAATTAGTATTTACAGCAGTTTCAGATATTCATGTACTCTGATTCAGTTATATTCATGTTACTCAGGCAGTTATTCTTCATGCATATGAACCCATACATATTAGCTTACCTCCCTTAGCATACCAGTATATTCAAAGTACTGACACATACCTTTCTTTTGCACTATGATGTCTTATATCATAGGTTCATATGCACGAGCTCCTGACCACTCTTACCAGCCAAATTTATTAGGAACAACTTAGTGGTGAGTCCTCATAGTCTGAGGACAGGGTTGTTATTTCAGTATTTTAGTATATTTTTAGTAGTCGGAGTTAGTTGGGGACTTGTCCCATCAACTTCATATCCAGATAGTAAGAGGCTTTCGGACTAGAGTATTTATACACAGATGTTTAGTTTTCAGTATTGATTTTTAGTATTCAGTAGTTAATTTCAGTTTTAAACCTTATGGCAATTTCCACCTAATTTCTGCATTATACAGTATTATTATTCAGTAATTGCAGTAGGTACCAGTCATGGGTTAGCTTATGGTCCTTTGAGATTATGAGTACCGTCTGGTGTCTGGAGTGCAGACTCGAGGCATTATAAACTTGGTATCAGAGCCTAAGTTTTAACAGAGTCCTAGGAAGTCTGAAAGTCACGTCTAATATAGTTTTGTGCATGGGTGTGTAGCGTTCCACACTTATAAACAAGATTCTATGAGGCGTTTTAGGAAAAATTTCCTTTCTTTAAGTATTAATATCGTGCGAGTAAGCATGAGCTCAAGTTACAGTCTCAGTCTAATCTTTTTCTTACTTCCGTTTAAAGAACATGCCTCCCAAAAAGAACAACGAAAGAAGAACAGGAAATCAGCCGGCACCTCAGCCCGTTTAGGTAGATCCCCTGGATGAGTATGTCTCCCATGCAGAATTCAGTCGCTTTTACCACTCAAGCTTATTCTGTGCAACCCAAAATAAATGTCCAACTATCATTTTGGCTAACCTAGTTGCCAATACTGCTGTAGCTAGAATTTGAGACTTTACCTAAATGAATCCCCTATTATTTACCTGGTTAAAGTAAGATGAGAACTCACAGGAATTCCTTGTTCAGGTGCACAAAGTCACAGATATCATGGGGTGACTGATAGTGAGAGTGATAAGTTAGCAGTGTATCAGTTATAGGATGTGGCTCACTCATGGTTCAAGTTGTGGAAGGAAGAAAGGGTTGCAGATGCAGGGCCTGTAGAATGGGAAGAGTTTGACACTGCTTTTCCTTATAGGTTCTTCCCACCAGAGTTGAGAGAAGCTAAGGTTTTGGAGTTATTAATCTGAAGCAGCGCAATATGATAGTGAAAGAGTATTCTCTCAAGCTTACTTAGTTGGCCAGATATGCTCCTTATGTGGTAGTAGATAGCAGATCTAACATGAGTAAGTTTGTGTCTGGTGTGTCTAATAGTGTGGTTAAGGAGTGTCAGACCGCAATGTTGATTAAGGAGATGGATATATCTAGGCTTATGGTCTATGCTCAACAGATAGAGGAGTCTAAGAATAAGAAGAAGGAGAGGGAAAATAAGAGAGCTAGAACAGGTAGCTTCAACTTTACCCAACCTATGTCAGAAGGGGGAAATCATTCTCAGTTTCACACAAATTTGTCAGTTCCAGCTTTGTCCTTAGCCAGTGCTCTAGTGATGAAATTCAGAGATGGTAATAAGGATAGGGCATCAGGCCCTAAACCCAGGGTAGTGTTAGCAGTTCCCGAACAAATCATCTTTTCCAGAAGTATGGCATAAACCATCATGGTGTCTGCATAGCTGGCAGTGATATATGTTTTGAGTGTGGCAAGTCAGGCCACAGGGTCAGAGAGTTTCCTCAGGTGGGATCACAGAGTCAACATAATCGTCCTTCATCTCAGTCTAGTCGCCTAAATAAGCAGGATGCCGCTTCCAGTGCCACCAGTGGGCAATGCCCAAATAGGATTTATGCACTTCAGTCCTGACAGGATCAGGAAAGTTCTCCTAGTGTGGTCACTAGTATGTTACAAATTTATCATTTACATGTTTATGCTTTACTAGATCCAGGAGCTTCTTTGCCCTTTGTAACTCCTTATATAGTTATTGACTTCGAATTCAGTCTCAAAATCCTAGCATAGCCCTTCTCAGTCTATACCCCAGTGGGTAAACCTATCATAACTCGATGGGTATACAGAAACTATTTGATTATGGTATCGTATAAAGTCACTTCAACAGACCTAGTAGAATTAGAGATGACAAATTTTAATGTCATTCTCAACACGGATTAGCTTCATTCATGTTATGCTTCAGTTGATTGTAGGAACAATATTGTCTATTTTTTCAATTCTCAAAAGAACCTATCCTTTAATAGAGGGGTAGTACTTCAGCACTTAGGGGTCAGCTTATTTCTTACCTTGGGGCAAGAAAAATGATCTCTAAGGGATATGTCTATCATCTCATGAGTTAAAGACTCTAGTTCAGAAATCCCTAATCTTGAGTCAGTATAAGTAGCATGTGAATTTCTAGATGTATTTCTCGAAGATCTTCCTGGAGTCACCCCCGAAAGGGAAATTGACTTTGAAATAGACATTCTTCCAGATACTCAACCTATCTTTATTTTGCCATATTGAATGGCTCCAACAAAAATCAAAGAGTTAAAAGAACAGTTGAAGGATCTCATAGATAAGGGATTCATCAGGCCAAGCGTATCTCCTTGAGGTGCACTAGTTCTATTCGTGCGTAAGAAAGACAGTTCTCTAGGAATGTGTATTGACTATCGTCAGCTAAATAAAGTCATGGTTGAGAACAAGTATCCACTTCCTAGAATTGATGACTTGTTTGACCAACTTGAGGGTGCCAGCTACTTTACCAAGATAGACCTCAGATCAGGCTATCATCAGCTCAGAGTTAGAGAATGTGATATTCTGAAAATAGCTTTCAAAACTTGGTATGGTAATATTGAATTCTTAGTCATATCATTTGGTCTTATCAATTCCCCAACAGCCTTTATGGACTTGATGAACCGCGTGTTGAAGCAGTACTTAGACATATTCATCATAGTCTTTATTGATGATATTCCCGTCTACTTCTACAGTGAAAGTGAGCATGCAGACCATCTCAGAATAGTATTACAAACTCTCAGAGCCCATTAATTGTTCAAAAAATTCAGTAAGTGCGAATTTTGGCTAAGGTTAGTAGCTTTCCTTGGACATATAGTTTTCTGTGATGGCATTAGAGTTGATCCTCAAAAGACTGAAGCAGTAAGAAACTGGCCCAAGCCTATCTCTCCATAAAATATCAGGAGTTTTTTGGGTTTGGATAGTTATTACTGATATTTTATTGAGGTATTCTTATCTATTGTATCCCTCATATCCAGATTTACTTAGAAGAAAGTCAAATTCCAGTGGTCAAATTCTTGTGAGTAGAGTTTTCAAAAGTTAAAGACTCAACTCACTACAAGCATAGTTTTAACTTTACCAGATAGTTCAGACGGATTTTTTATGTATTATGATGCTTCCAGAGTTGGTTTGGGGTGTGTTTTGATGCAAAGATATAAGGTCATAGCCTATGCCTCTAGACAGCTTAAGCCCAATGAAAAGAATTACCCCACTCATGATCTTGAGTTAGCAGCTATTGTATTTGCCTTAAAGATTTGGAGATATTATTTGTATGGGGTGCATGTTGATGTGTTCACAAACCATAAAAGCCTATAATATGTATTTTCTCAGAAAGACCTAAACTTGCGCCAGAGAAGGTGGTTAGAGTTGTTGAAAGACTACGACATAAGTGTTCTATATTATCCGGGAAAGGCCAATGTAGTGGATGATGCTCTTAGTAGGATGTCTATAGGTAGTGTTGCTCACGTGGAGGATAATAAGAAGACGTTAGTTTAGGAAGTTTATCAGTTTGCCCGACTAGGTATCCGCTTAGTCGATTCAGTAGAGAGTAGCGTGTGGGTGTAGGATAGTTCAGAATCATCTCTGGTTTTCGAGGTAAAAGAAAAGTAGAATAGAGATCCCAATTTAGTTAAGCTGAAAGAGTCAATCAGAGATCATAAAGTAGAGGTTTTCTCCCAAGGGGGAGATAGTATGTTGCATTGCCAGGGTCGGTTATGCGTACCAGGTGTAGATAACTTGAGGTAACGAATTCTTTCAGAAGCACATATTGTGCGTTACTTTATTCATCCAGGGGCCACTAAAATGTACTATGATTTGTGGGAGATCTATTGGTGGAGTGGGATGAAGAGAGACATTACAGAGTTTGTAACTAAGTGCTCAATATGTCAGCAAGTCAAGATTGAGCATCAGAAGCCTAGTGGTCTATGCAAGAGTTCAGTATTCCCACTTGGAAGTGGGAGAAAGTGAACATGGACATTATGACAGGTTTGCCTCGTACTCGTCGTCAGCACGATTCTATTTGGGTTATTATAGACAGGATGACCAAATTAGCTCTCTTTTTACTAGTTCATGCCTCTTATTTAGCTGATGATTATGCCAAGATCTATGTCAGAGAGTTAGTCAGATTGTGCAGAGTCTCGCTGTCCATTATTTCAAATAGAGGTACGCAGTTCACATCTTATTTCTGAAAGGCCTTCCAAAAGGGTCTTGGTACTCAAGTTCACCTCAGTTCAGCCTTTCACCCTCCAATATATGGTCAAGTATAAAGGACCATCTAGACTCTAGAAGGTATGTTAAAAGCATGTGCCATTGACTTTAAAGGTAGTTGGGATGACCACTTGCCTTAGATTGAGTTTACATAAAATAACAGTTATTATTCTAGCATTCAGATGGCTCTGTTTGAGGTGCTCTATGGGAGGAGAAGTAGATCTCCCATTTGTTGGTTTGAAGTGGGTGAGGCCACAGTGATAGGGCCTAACCTGGTATTTGATGCCTTGAAAAAAGTTTAATTGATGAGGGAGAGGCTTAAGACAACTAAGAGCTGACAGAAATTGTATCCTGATGTGCGAAGAAAGGATCTCGAGTTTTTGATTAGGGATTTTGGCAGGAAGGGAAGCTGAGTGCCCAATATATCGGTCCTTACCAAATTCTTAGCCGTTTCGTAAAAGGTAGCAATGATCTTGAGTTGCCTTCAGATTTGGCTTTAGTGAACCTAGTGTTTCATGTCTCCTTGCTTAAGAAGTGCATAGGTGACCCTGTAGTTGTAGTCACTATAGAGGGTATAGATATTTAGAATAGCCTCTCTTATAAAGAGATCCCAGTCGAAATTCTTTATCATCAAGTCACAGACTGAGGAACAAAGAAGTCCCTCTAGTTAAAGTTCTTTAGCAAAATCAGTCCGTTGAGGGAGCTACTTAGGAAGAAAAAACAAATATGCGGACCAAGTATTCTTACCCCTTCTCCACAAACTCAGATTCAGCTCAAGGTGATAGTTTTCCTTGAATTTACTCAGTTCCATGCTCAAATTTTCTTTACAACTCTGTATCGATTCAGTTGAATAGTATTCTCATATCATACATACCTTCATGAAATAGTTCAGTCAGATTTCATGTCTTCAGAACTCAACCATGCTTCAGTTATGCATGTTCAGTATGATAATTCAATATATCAGTTATTTCAGTCATAAAATCAGGCTTCAGATGTGCATGTCAAGTATGTAAACTCAGTCTATCAATCCTCTTAGTTTAGTCAGTGTCATTTGAGGATGAATGTTCCCAAGGGGGAGATATTGTAAGACCCTGCAAAATCCTAAGCTTAACCCAGTCATTTAAAGCTTGATAAGGGGTCCCAGATGTAGAAATTCTAGCTAAGTATTTATACTTAGAGTTATTTTAGCCTTTGTAAGTTGGCGATCCTATTCCATGACCTTTATGACCTTAAAATATCAATTCTTAGGTTGATTCATGAGTAGGAATGTTAGTAGGTCACTTCAGGTGAGTTTTGGATTTTTTGAATCACGTTTGAGCATGTTTGGGTGACCAAAACTGTAGGTCGACATGATCTCGACGCATCGTGTCGCCCATCGCATCGACAGATAATTTTTCCCCAGAATTTAGTGCAATTTCAGTGAACCAATGCAAACTCGACGCGGCGCGTTAGTCATTACATTGATACCATCGATGCAATGCGTCGATCTACGCATCACCTGACACATTTCCAGTCATTAAAAGCATGCTCCAGAGGGGTAATTGGGTCATTTCCACCCGTATTCAGACCCAAAAATGTGATATTAAGTTATTCCTAGGGCAAAAACACTCATTTTCTCTCAAATCTCTCTCAAGAACAAACCCTAGGGCTTTGGATTTCAAATTCAAATTTCAATAACACACCATCAATCTCCATGAATTCAAGCATCAAGGTATGTTAGGTGTTTATCCAAGGGATCCTTCCACCCTTGGAGTTCAAGAATCCTTTTTAAACTACAAGTTAATTTCTTTCGTGAATTTCATGTTGAATTTAATTATATTCATGATTATGATGTTAGTTGGGTTTACAATCCATGATTAATCATAAGTTTCATGAGAAATAAATAGCATGTGTATGTTGTTATATGGATTCTTGTTAAAAACCCTTGAATTTGAGAGTTTGGAATTGTGATCATGATGCTTGCATGTTGACAAGTTTTATGTTCATAAATTGTGCCTCCAAGTGTTTGATGAATTGTTCATGTGAGTTGAGTAATGAAATCATATCATTTTAGCATGTATACAAGTCCATGACATTCAAGTGTTTGTTAAAATACCTCAATGAATGAATGGTGACAAAGTAACTGATTATCATATTTTCAAGATTGTACTATGTTATTACTATTTAAGCTATCGAATCCTGGGGGTATCTAATACCCAAAAATCTAGTTGTTACCTAGATCTACAGTAGTTTCAGAATAGTTTCAGTGATATCATGTCCAGTAGAACTCAAATAATTACAGAACTCAGTGTATTCAGTCAGTTATAGAACTCAGTGTATTCAGTCAGTTAACAAAATTTAGTGTACTCAGTCAGCTAATAGTACTCATAGAACTTAATTTAGTTCAGTTAGACAGTATGATCAGTAACAGTTTAGTCAAGCCTAGTACAGTCTAGAAAATTAGTTCAACGTCCATTCAGTTGAGAGTAGGAATCAGCACCAAGCGAACCCAAGAATGGGGGCATTCCTGTTAGCAAAGGGTTTGACCCTTAACAACAATCCCTATGTTACAGAACTACATAGCCAATGTAAGTTGAGATATCTTCCTACCAGATAAGGGTTGATACATCTCGTATGAGTTTTCCTGCTAGTGAGGGTTGATGAAAGGGCTTCCTAACATAGAGGGTTAACTCATAGCCATTATTAGTATCCCTTGGCAAGGTGCTAACACCCTTCCAACACGGTCATTGGGTTGACCCCAAATCAATTCATAATCGGGGTATGTCAGTTAGATGAACACTCCCACAATTTCAGTTTCAGTCATTAAAATCAGTATAAAACCTCAGTTCAGTTTTAAGAATCAGGACTGTGATACATAGTCACCTAGCTCAGTACAAAACTCAGTACAGTTCCACAAAATTAGAACAGTCATAAATAGTCACTCAGTTAACATCAATACAGTGTCAGTAAACTCAGATATTAGTCATTCAATTATCAAAACTCTATACCCAGTGTTAACATGACCTCAGATACAGTATGCGTAGTTATGTGCATATCATTGCATAATCAGTATTTATAGCAGTTTCAGATATACATGTACTCTCATTTAGTTATATTCATGTTACTCAGTCAGTTATAATTCATACATATAAACCCATGCATATCATCTTACCTCCCTTAGCATACCAGTACATTCAAAGTACTGACACATACTTTTCTTTTGCGCTATGATGCCTTATATCATAGGTTTAGATGCACGGACTCATGACCGCTCTTACTATCCCAATCCATCAGCAGTAGACTTAGTGGTGAATCTGCATAGTCCAAGGACAGGGTTGTTATTTTACCATTTCAATATATTTTCAGTAGTCAGAGTTAGTTAGGGACTTGTCCCATCAACTCCATATCTAGACAGTTAGAGCCTTTTGGACTAGAGTATTTACAGACAGATATTTAGCTTTCAGTATTGATTTTCCATATTCATTATTTGATTTTAGTTTTGAACATTATGGTAATTTTTGCCTAATTTCTGCATTATACAGTATTATTATTCAGTAATTGTAACAGGTATCAGTCATGATTTAGTTTATGGTCCTTCAGGATAATAAGCAGCGTGTGGCATTTGGGGTGTAGACTCAGGGTGTTACATAGCAAAACAAGTACCTGTTAAGCAATTTTGGATTTCCGAGCAACAAGTAAAACCATTTTTAACTGAGTCAAAGAAATTCAAGACAATTTAAGTAAAAATTCAACATATAAATATATTATCCGAGTTACTCATGGAACCATCAAACTTACCTAAACCCCATATATATAAGCTATGGATATCATAACCACCCTCTAGTCATGACCTATTGGAAACAAATTTCATCCATATTGTGTTACAAATTCATAGCACTTACGATACTTAAACTTGGAGAATATGCATGTACTTAAGGCTATTTTGTTGGATTTGATGTGTTTTTGGAGTGATTTGGCGGGAAACTAGGTTTGGAATGCTAAAAAATGAAAAACTAGGTTTTGGATGCTAAACGGAAGAAAAACTAGGTTTTGGATGCCAAACAAATGTAAAAGATGAAAAGTGAAGTTTTGGTCTACTTACCTGGGCACTTACTGGGAATAGGTGCCACTTACTTAAGTAGGTGCCTAAATAGGTATTAGAACTTGAAGTCTAGAGGCTCAGAAACTGGAAAAGAAGACTCTGTCACTTACCAAGGGCACCTACGGCCCGTAGGTGCCCTTAGTATGTACCAATGAGTCAAGTACAGAGAGCTTCAAGAGTTGTGCAGGAGGTCTTTCACTTACTAAGAACCACATACGGTCCATATGCAGTACATACGGTCCGTAGGTGACTTAGTAAGTAGTCATCAACTTTAATTTTCTTGGATCATTTCAAAATCATTTCCTAGAATTTCTATGTAACCTATATACACTCCTATGATGTTTTTAGACCTTATTATGTTCGTTTAGTCAAGTTTACATATTTTATTTAGGCTATGATATCTAGGGTTTCATGTAATCTATAAATACCCTTTAACTTTGTTATATGCTGGAGAGGATATGCTAAAGAGGCTAAAATCCAGAGAGAGGCCCTTTGGGGCTATTGTACATCATTCACAAACATCTTTTGATTCTAAGATTGACTTTTAATCTTGGAATATTATTTTTCTTGGTTTGTTCTTCAATTTAAGATATTGGGTTTTCTTCTTTCATTATTTTGAGATTGATTCTATAATCATATCTGTGGATTCCATGATTGATCTCAAAACTACAAGCAGCTAATTCCCTTAGCTAGGGTTGTGGGAACCCTGGAAGACTAACAAAGTAGAGGAAGTGCCAAGTTGGTCTAGATAAAGATTCTTTCATGTATTGGGTTTTCTTCATTCGTATTGATTCTTAGCGGTGGCCAACATTAAGATCCTGTCTATATTCACTACTTTATTCACAAAAGAGTTAAAGAGTAGAGAAAAAGGATCACAACAGTAATTTGGATATTAATTATCGATCTAGGCTAATCAGCATCATCTATGTAAGACGATTATCTTTCATCTATTAACTTGAGACTCAAAATGTGATAGTTAACTGGGATCTATGATAAGGGTCAATAAAGCGATACGCTGAGACTCAAAAGGTAAAGGATAAAATCTATCAATGGGTCCATAAGATAGTTGATGGTACATAACTAATCAGATTCTGCATGTAAGGTATTGGAATAGTACGACAGTTCACGATAATTTTACTGAGTTAGAATCCAAGGAGAATACAAGCCTAATGTTCATCTTATACTGTTTACAACATAAAACATCAAATTATTGTTACTTCTTGCTAGTTACTACAAATTCCCCTTTTTTACTTTTTCGTACTGCCTGGTTGCTTTAGTAAATTCAAGTAATATATCTAATGTATTCCCTATCGATCGATACCAACCTAGTTGGGTTACTATATTTTGATAACGACCACTTTGTCCTTCTTATGAGGGGTAGTTTGGGTATTACCAAATTTTGGCATCGTTGCTGGGTAATACAGTTTTAGATTGATTAATTAGAGTTGTTGAAGTGGTAAGGTTTTTTCTTTTCTACTCTTCTTTGGGCATATGCTAGTGTGTGTCTACTCTTCTTGAGATGACAACTTAGCTAGAGAAGTATGGAGTGATGAAAACTTCTTTATTATTGATCCCTATCCTTTTGATATGGTATGGTATTACATGAGTGTGGCAGATATAGTGTGTGAACACAAAGATAGCCTGTTTGAAACATTGATACATCTTATCCATAATAATCATGAGCTTATTTAAAAGGTTGATAGTTTTGGATCAAATATTTACCACTTACAAGTAGAGTTGGATGTAAAAGTTGATGAGTGTAACGCCCAACAACTTAGTTATGGGTAGTGTGAGACTAAATTTTTTTTTTGAAAAGCCAACTTGAGGAGCTGAAATTAGAGGAGTCAATAATTGCTCATACTCTAATGGATAGTGTCACTCTTAAAGAGAGCATATTAGAGTTATGTGGGGATGTAAATAAGACTGTAATTCCTAAGTTGGGGCATATTGGACCTCATTCAAAGTATTTTTTCACATTGTCTTTGGATAGTCAAATCTTGATCGAGCCATTCAAAGCCAAATAAGAATGCAATAAATAGGAAACATATGTCTACATTCTTGAATTTATTATGCCAGAATCAAAGAACAATATTCCTCATGAAAGGGCAAAGAGGTACAACATTCCACATCTATTTCTTGGGACCTTTATTTATATAACACTTGCCCTTGAGCATAATGGGAAATCAAAAAAATAATTAGGAGTGAAATTCATAAGTTCAATGTGGAAAGAGAAAACTGGAAGCCAACTCTTGGGCTAACTTGATGAAGTCTGAGCAATCAAGGTACCCATGGGCTTGTTGGGGAAGTATGAGTACCCAAACAAGCTCTGTCATGCCGTGACGTTAAAATAGACACTGCTTTGAAGGCAACCCAAGGTATTTTGTTATTTGTATATGTTATTGTGATTAACATCGCATCTTCACACCTATGGTGTTGTATGTATGTTTTTAACTCTCTTATTTTGTAGCGATCTAATGCATTGGGGACAATGCATGATTTTAAGTTGAGGGTGAGGTTGTGTGGGTCTTGATGTCCTCTTAGGATTTTTGTTGTCGTGCCTCTTTTCCCCAGAGTCTTGCTCCTAGTATATCTGGTATACTTAGGCGTATCATATTTTGTTTTGTGATGTTTTATGTTTAACTAGGAGAAAAATGAGTATCTAGGGCAATTGACATGTTTTTGTTGATTTTTGAGAAAACGATACCCCTGCAATGACTATTGTGAATCTTATTATGGCGTTAGAGTTAGGGACATGATAATCATTGCTAACAATTGCATAAACCAGATAGGTGGTAGCTTTTTATGTGACCATATGCCATGTGTGTATGAGATACTACTTAGTTCCCTTTGTGTGTTGAATCTAGAACTTTCCCGGTTAGTCTTACCTAGGTGGTACGATAGTCGGCTAGGAAGGATCATAAGGCATTTTTGATATTAATCCATTTTTAGCCTAAATGACCTCCCTATGTGCATAAGTATCCCTTGATCCCTATTTTGAGCATGTATGCCTATTTTTCTTGTTACACCTTTTACCTTTCTATTGTGTTGCAATGAACCTATTTTGGCCCTGGTCCTCCTTGGACATTGTACATCTTAACTCAGGTAAATTTCCTAAGTTGAGGGTGGCTATCATAGGGGTGTATAAATTAAAGTGGGTATGAAGAAGGCTAGAATAAGAGAAAAAGATACTAAGGTTGGGTGTGGTAGAAAAAGAGAAAAGAATAAAGAAACCATACCTAACCTGAATGTGCAATAAAATAATAAAAAGAGAGAAATAAAGGTGGAATAAAATGAAATTGGTTGATAAGTGGACCCCAAAGTAAGTGTAGTGCCAAGGAGGCTTAGTCACTATATTCCCATATGTATCTTACCAACCCCAAGCATACATTACAAGCCGAGAAAAGTCCTATAGTGATCCTAACCCAACTTTTTGAAAGCAAAGGTAAATAAAATAAGGGCAAGCCTATTGTATTCTATGCATATTGTTTGGATCTTCTCTTGTGAGCATGATTGTCTCTTGATACGTCCCTGCAATGATATGCATGATTTTATTGAGTGATTGGGACTTCATTGATGTAAGGGCACATGAGTTGTGTTGTGATTTGCTTACTTGTTTGGGTACTATAACTTGTACGTATGCATGGTTATTTTTTGCTAATGTAATGCATAGCTAGATTCCTTTACATTACGTTGTTGTGCTTCATAGATATGCACATTTGGTTTTAAAGATTGAACTTGGTAAGAGTAATGTGTTTTGGGCTAAATTTGATGAGTGATTGCCATAGGTATCTTAGGTTTCTCTTAGTTAAGTATCATCGTATCTTTTGTTGTATTTTTGTTTCCTGAGAACATGCAATGTTCTAAGTTGAGGGTCTTGATATGCTATGGATTCATAGAACTTACAATGCTTAAACTTGGAGAATACATATGTACTTAATGCTATTTTGTTGGATTTAGTGTGTTTTTGGAGTGATTTTGAAGAAAAATAGGTTTTGGATGCTAAACAGAAGAAAAACTAGGTTTTGGATGCCAAATGGAAGAAAAACTAGGTTTTTGATGCCAAATAAAAGAAAAAGATGAAAAGTTGAAGTTTTGGGCCACTTACTTGCGCACTTACTGGGAACAGGTGCCTAATTAGGTATTAAAACTTAAATTCTATAGTCTCAAACGCAGGAAAGAAGACTCTCTCACTTACCAAGGGCACCTACGGTCTGTAGGTACCACCTACGATCTGTAGGTCGCCTTAGTAAGTGCCAAAAGGTCATATCCAGAGAGCTTTAGGAGTTTTGCAGGAGGTCTGCATCTTACTAAGGACCACATATAGTCTGTATGTACTATATACAGTTCGTAGGTGACTTAGTAAGTGGCCACAGACTTTAATTTTCCTAGATCATTTCAAAATCATTTCCTAGGGTTTCCATGTAACTTACAAACACTCTTGCAATGTTTTTAGTCATTATTATATATGTTTAGTTAAGTTTTCCTGTTTTATGTAGTATTTGATTTCTAAGGTTCTTAAAATCTATAAATATCCTTTAGACTTTGTTATATGTTAGAGAAGATGGGATAGAGAGGCTACAATCTAGAGAGAGGCCATTTGGGGCTAAATTACATCATTCACAAACATCTTTCGATTCCAAGATTGACTTGTGATCTTGGAATCTAATTGTTCTTGGTATGTTTTTGGTTTGTACTTTAATTTTAGAATTTGTGTTTTGTTCTTTAATTATTGTGAAATTGACTCTATTATCTTGTCTGTGGATTCCATGATTGATCTCATAACTATGAGCGTCTAATTCTCTCAGATAGGGTTGTGGGAACCCTAGCGGACTAACGAAGTAGAGGAAGTACCAAGTTGTTCTAGATAAAGATTTTTGCATGAATTGGATTTTCTCTTGCATGTATTGAGTTTTCTTCATTCTTATTGATTTCTTATGGGTGGACAATGTTAAGATCCCACCTATATTCACTACTTGCTTCACAAGAGAGGTAAAAAGTAGACAAAGAAGATCACAACAGTCATTTGGAGATTAATTATCGATATAGGCTAATCATCATCATCTACATAAGATGATTGTCTTTCATCTAATAACTTGAAACTCAAAAGATGAAACTTAACATCGATCTAGGATAAGGATTAGTAAAGCGACACCCTGAGACTCAAAAGGTAAAGGGTGAAATCTATCAATGAGTCCACAAGACAATTGATGGTACATAACTTATCAGATTTTGCATGCAAGGTATTGGAATAGTTCAACAGTGCACAATAAGTCTATGGAGTTAGAAGCCAGAGAGAACACAAGGCTAGTGATCGTCTTAGATTGTTTACAACCAAAAGCATCCAATTCTTGTTACTTCTTGCTAGTTACTACAAATCTTCCCTTTTTACTTTTCCACACTGCCTGGTTGCTTCAACAATTTAAGCAAGATATCTGATGTATTCTCTGTGGAATCAACCCCAACCTAGTTGGGTTACTATATTTTGATGGCGACCACTTTATCCTTCTTAAGAGGGGTAGTTTGGGCGTTATCAGTCCATGTACCAGAAACCCCAGGCACAAGTTCTCCCAAAATTATTCCACCCATAATTAGAGAAAATGTTCAAATATCGAAACATTTCTCATTTAACCATAATGTGGGCCAAAATCATAAAACAAGATAAAATTATTAAATTGACCACACCAACAACATGTACTAACAAGTCATACTAAGAAGTAGTTAACATGCACATATAGTATAAATTGGATTAAACTACAATATCATTGCCTACCTCAAACCAAATTTGCACAACTTCACTATGCTTAAGTCTTTCCCTTCTATGCAATTTCTGCTTGATCTCGATCTAGAAAATGTATATAAAGACATAATTAATGAAATAACCTACCATGTTAGGGATTATAACTTTCATCCAATTTTTAAGGCCAAGTTCATGGTCATTCCCTCCCCGTTCTAGGAGTTTTCTATCTTTTAACCTAAAACTACTAATTTCATCGATAATTTAGTGAATTTTTGACATACAAGGGTAAATTAACAATAATTAACCAAAATCCATTGATTTTACACTCAATTTAATCCTTTGCACCAAAAAACCAACAAAATCAGCTTTTAATCCCCCCGAACTATGCAAACTAGCAATTTTAAGGCTAGATTATTAATTACTAGTTAACGAAGATGAAATCCTTACCTTGATGAAGCAAATGATGATTAGCTGATGATTTTTGCTCAAAATAGCCTATTCTTTGCCTCAAAATGAGTTTTAAAAAATAAAACATTTTGGAGAATTTTTAAAATAAATCAACAATTTTTGTTGCTATAGTGACATACATTGCTATAGCAGTGTTGCTATAGTGACACATGTCGCTATAGAGGCATTGACCGCATTGTCTGACCGCTATAGCAAAAATTCTTCCACTTTTGGGCATATTGCTATAGAGACACCAGCAAGGCTAACTGCTTGGTTTCTCCCAGAATTCTCCTTTTTCACTACACGCCTTAATTCTTAGGCTTCTCAAATAATACCCTTTATGCTAAGATCAATTTTGAGAGTTCTACTTACCCAAATTTAATTTTGTATAATCATAAAAATTTTTACCCTCTTAGATAATGAGGAGTCAAATCAACACCACCATACTTACCAATTTATTTCCAGATTGCCTTAGACCATACCTAGCTCAAATTTTATCCGAAACTAACCTAGCTTGAAATATATAACTTTAAATTCAATAAGAATTTTAGCATGAAATTTTATATAACAGCCTTACATGTAATAATGGAAAAGTTCTTTACTATGTGAAATATATCTTAATTTGATCATGGATTGAACCAAAGAACTTATCTTGAAAATTGATCAATGGTGTGTTGAATTCTCTCTAAAGCCTTTAAAATGATGAGTCTTGAGAAAAGTAACTTTTTATCTCATGTAGTAGCCTTTTGTATGAGTTTGGACTTTATGTACTAGAGATCAGTCGGACATGAAGTGTTAAAATTAAATTCAAAATTAATTTTTTTATGTGCGTCCTTGATTTCCCTTTTCAACTCCAAACACAATGATGGTGACTCACTACTTTTATTCTGTAATTTCTAAGCATTTTAGACCTCAGAGACACAAAGAGTTAATCCTCATTTTTTTTCTTGATTTTTTATTCTATTTGATCTTTAAGTTAGTAAGAAGGAGTGCACTTTTGCTCAGGGTCAGCATATATATATATGTATGTATATATTCATGTATGTGTGTGTGAGAGAGAGAATTAAAAATTAAGACCTCTCTGTAAAACTTGGCTTTAGGCTTTCAAATTTATTGAGACAACACGATCCTTGCTGGTAGGGAGAAGTGCTTTGTTGTTTTATCTGTATTAGTAGTCGTAGTGTTATATTTGTAGAATTTTATTCTTTGAGTTTTGATAGTGTTTGTTGTTTTGGCTATATCGATTATATTGTAGAATTACTGTCACCATCCAAAATAGGCACGTGATGCCACTTATCAACACTCCAAACCAGTAAGCCTAATTCAATCCAAAAGAACATGAATAAAGAAAAAATAGAAATGAAAGAAAAAGAATAAAATAATTTTAAATATGTAACTGAGACACAAGTCTCCAAAAATACATTGCAAGTCTGGTTATCACTAGTATAAGCCACTAACATAGATTCAGAATAATAATAATAATATTAAATGACTTAGATGCGAATAAAACATAAGACATAAATAGATTCTAGAAGTTTCAAAGTCTGTCATCCACTACCTCGATCTCCGCAATAGTCAAAACCAAAGAAATGCATTCTACAATCTACCACTCGAACTAATATCTGCATGACGTGCAAAAAAACAATTAGCTTAAAAAAAAAGCAAGAGTGAGTACAAAACCACGTGTATTCAGCAAGATTGTCGATAACAATTTAATCTAAAGTGATTGTGAGACCCCCCCCCCCCCCCCCCCAAATTACCTAAGGTATCCCAAACAACCTATATCCTGTCAAATCATAGTACTTTATTCTATCAAGGTAAACCAATACAATGGTTAATAGGCTTATTAAATATAGGGTAGGCACATTAATTCAGGTGAATCAACACTATTTATTTTATATTCAACAATAAGAGAAGTCACTTATGAAGAAAACTTACCAATACGGTAAATCAAACTTAATCACCAGTAATATGAAATAAAGATAAGGAAAATGTGAATATATAAGGATGTATACCATTCTACCAAAGGTGATACCCAACCATCTCTCCATTCAAGCCACCGACATATCCCATGCCTCATAATATATTAACCTTCCAACCAATATAAGATGAAAAAAAGACAATATAATGAAATGAAATGAATGCTCAAATACAATAAAACAAACTAGGTGTTTCCATAGTAATACAATATAAGAGTAAATACTAATATAATTTCAAACCATAACAAGGAACGTTAATGTGATGTAATGTAGTGGTGATGAAGGATGTTTTGAAAGTTATTGCATAACTTTTTGGATATACTTGTCGAGCCTCATAATTCTCAAGCAGGACCCATGGGGGGTTCCCAATACATATACTCTTTATAATCTCAATCTCATGTCCCAAATAAACCTTACAGACATATTTGTCAATATAGATATTTTATAAAGTGTCACATTTTCTTACAAAAATTAGAAAGTGTCAGTGGTATCAATGTCTCATGAATATGCATACATGATATGAGAAAGTAATGCTCACGGCTAATTAGTACGAAGATCAAAATTCATTTAACACATGCGTAAGTAAGCTCAGAATCAACTCAATGTATCAATAATTCATGATATCAGTTTTCACTTGGCACCACCAGAGTAAATAGTTATGTAATCATCATATTATCATTTTCAACCCCCTTTGGACATCACAATAATGTATCCTCTCAAATTTAAAGCAATATGCATATAAGTCCACACTCGGACACACATTCATAACTAATTACTCAAGTCCATAATAATGCTCACACAAGGCCCAAATAGGCAATACGAAGCAAATCACAATCCCAAGAATAATTAATCAAGGAATTACCCAAATCTAGCTTGTTTCATTCATTAAGTCTCATCACTATTACAAGTCTATTTATACTCTAAGACTCATTTAAAACCTCAGTAATTCCATCAATAAGGACATTAATAACATAACCATTCCCTAAAAGGCACTAAACTAAAATCATCAAAAAAAATGTCCGCTAACAAGATTCAAGTTCTAAAATAGACATTCATTATCAATTATTCGAGAATCACTAGGTTATCTATCTACATGTTACTCTAAAGATACTTAAAATTAGTAATACAAGCTAATCTAGACAATAATATAACTACAATCCATCAGTGACTCTGGTACCCGTGGAGATGCTCGCCATTTCACCTAAGCGGGACATCCAATCCTAAAAGATACACAAGCTACAACAAACAAGCATACAACACATACACACTTTGAAAAAAAAGTCAAGGTACATTTACACTTACATTAAATGAAGATTCGCAAGCCCAACATACTATCTAAAGCTTTAAACGAAATCTTGAGTCCCTTGAATCAATACCAAATATGTCCAATCTAACCAAATATGTCATATACAAGTCAAAAGGAAGCTAATGATACCCATATCGATCCTATTTAAGATGAGTCCAAAATGAATTCGAAAACAAAAGGGGTAAAATCAAAATTTTATTTTAAAATACATTCTCCAAGGTTAAAGGAACCTATAATTGAAAATCCATGCAATAACGAGTTAAAAACGAGGTCCATATCAAAGAAAAATTATTTTAAATTTTTTAAAAAAAATTCATCAAAATTTTATGTTAAAACCAATATTAAAGAGTGTTTTGTTGTTATGATTCAATATAAAGTAATGGAAATAAAGTTTTGGAGCTTTTCTAAGCTCCAATGGTGATGAAGACCCTAAAAATTGGCCAAATTCAAATCTCAAAATTGAAAAATGGTGAAAAATCACAAAAATAAATTTATATATAGCGATGGCTGCTTCTGCTAAAGCGGCTATCGCTTAAGCGATGCCTGTTCACTAAAGTGGCTACCGCTTAAGCGAATACACCAGATATTCACAAGTGTTGATTTTGGTGTAAGTCAATAATTCTCCGAATGGATCCTCAAAATTTGATCAGAACTCCACAAAAATAAATCATATATGTTATCAGACTAATTTTGACATTTCGGACACAATGACGATTCGAATATTTAAAAAATGATTGTTTCAACAAATTAAACCATGCAATTCCTTTCAGGCTAAATTCAACAAGTTTTCAAATGGAGGATCAAAATTTAAAATAACTAACTAAGCTTCTAATTCAAAATTGATGTTCCAAATCTAATAAAACTGTCAGAATCATCATCCAAGGCTCGGTCATAAAATATTAATTGAAGTCAAACTTACCCTTTTAAGGGTGTTCAAAATCTAAGATTCCTTTTAAACATTTTCAGATGCATTGAAAAATATGTCAACCATCCTCATAACTTGTAACGAAATAAAGTAACCACGGAGAAGAAAAAATAGTTAAAACGGTGAGATTTCTAAATTTCAACACGAAGGTCATTACAATTAATTTATGATAATCTTGTTCTATTATTATCTGTCAATTTTGTTATAACTATATTTTCTTGTGCTTATATCGTGTCTTTTTTCTAGACTATTTTTTAACGTGAATTGAAGGTCTATTGAAAAGGGCTCTCTATCTTACCTCTGAGCTAGTGGTGCAAACTACGTTCACATTATTCTCCCCGAATTCTACTTTATGGGAATATAGTGTGAGTCCATAAATTCCTTAGTCTCTTTTACTATATAGCAATTAGATACTGATAAAATTTCTTATGATTTTTTAAGAAATATGAGTCATTACATAGCTAATATCCTAAAATCATGTAATATTGAAATTTTTTAGATATTTTAATCTGTCATTATAGGTAAACCCATTGTTATCAATAGAGCTATCAATACGGGTCGGCCCAGCCCACACGGGTTTTGAAGACGGGAATAGCAAGCCCAACCCATCACACTGTGGGCTGCGGGTCTCCACAGGCCAACCCACTTTTTAAAATATATTATTTTTATAATATTAATTTAAAGTTTTAATTTTTAATTTTATAAATATGTGCAATATAACATTACATGAAGTTACTACTTGTTAATCAAGTCTCAAATTTACAAAAAAAATCAAATAATTGGTAAAATTAAATAAATTTTGACACCCAAATCAAACCAAATAGAGATGTTAAAAAAACAAAACTGTTAATGAGTAATAATACAACTAGCTAAATAATAATATTAACCTATTTTTGTTTTATTAATCACAATACAATAAAAAAAATGTCAATATTTAGTCCGTTAAAAGTGAAAATGAACTCCTAAAAAGAAAATTCTCATGGCACTTATGAGTTATAGCGTGTTCAACATCACCACATTATCTTCATCAAGCATATTTGATTTCTTAAAAAATTTAGTATTTTAATTATTATATTTATGATGGTCCAAATAAACTTTGAGTTTGGACTCTTTTTAATTCTTAGTACTTTATCTATTTTTACAACTTAAAATGATTTTAGTCCAAATAACATAAATCCTACCGTTTTAAAACTTATTACCTTCTCTCCCACTTACTGTAATTAAAATTTCTCTCTCCCTTTTCCTATACATAACAAGCAGACTATATACATAACGAACGTATGTATATAAACTAATTATGACGATGTTATAAAAGGCAAATAATAGTTGTCCCCATTATTAAGGAACGAAATTAATGCCACTTTCATTAATGTTGATTACTTATCCCTTAAAAATTGTAACAGCTATACAATTTCCAAAATTTGAAAATACAAATACTGTAAGACCCCGTAAAATCCTAAGCTTAACTCAGACCTTTGAACCCTGTTAAGGAATTCCAGACAGAGAAAATCTTAGCTAAGAATTCAGACTCAGTGTTATTTTAGCCTTCGTAAGTTGGTGACTCTGTTTCACGATCCTCATGACCTTAAAATAATAATTTTTGGGTTGAATCATGATCAAAAATATCAGTGGGTGTTCTCGGACAAGTTTTAGATTTTTCTAACTTCGTTTAAGTCACATATAATATCTCAAACCAGTGGATCGATACGATATGGATGCATCGCGTCGCCCATCGGGTTGATGAGCATTTTTCCTCTAGTGAACCGACGCGGACTCGACGCGGTGCATTAGCTATTGCATCAATGCTGACGACGTAGCAGTTCGGTCTGAGCGTCGATAAATAAGTTTTTTAGTCATTAAAAAGTTGCACCTTCATGGGTATTTGGGTCTTTTTTTTCACATCTATCAGCCCCTAAAACACGAGATTAAGCCCCTTTAGAGAGAAAATCTATTCATCTTTCTCAAAATTTCTCAAGAAATAAACCCTAGGATCTCCAATCCAAGATTCAGTCTTCAAGAACACTCCATCATTCTTCATAAATTTGAATACCAAGGTATGTCAAGTGTTCATCCAAGGATTTCCTTCCACCCTTGGAGTTCAAGAAACCTTTTTAACTACAAGTTAATGTGTTCCATGGATTTCATGTTGGATCTTGAATGTATTCATGATTATGATGTTAGTGGCGATCTAATTCGATGATTTGTCACAAGTTTCATGCAAATTAGTTAACTGTGAATTGAATTTTGTGAACTTCATGTTAAACTCTTGAATTGCAAGTTAAATGTAGAATCCATGATATTACTATATGTTTATTGATAAGTGAAATTCCCATGCTCCCCAAGTGTTTGTCAAAATGCTTATGTGAATTGACTAGTCCAAGCATAACATGTTATTATGTGATTTCAATCATGCACAGGCTCATGTATATCAAGTGTTTGACAAAAATGTCTAAGTGAGTGTATTATTAGCAAGCTAGTACCATTATGCTACTAAAGTCAAGCAGTAATTTACTTTTCATGCTATCGAGTCCTGGGGGTATTTAATACCCAACCATTTAGCTGTGTACCTAGAGCCAGTGTCAGTTACAGAATAGTATCAGTCTTATCATAACCAGTAGTTCAGTAATGAGTTCAGAACTCAGTCAGTAATCAGTTCAGAATCCAGTGAACTCAGTTTAGTCTAGTCAGTTAACATGATCAATAACAGTTCAGTCCAGCCTAGACCAATTTAGGAATCAGTCCAGTGTCAATTCAATTGGGGGTAGGATTCAACACCGAGTGAATCCAACGATGGGGGCTCACCTTTAAGTAGAGGGTGTGAACCTTAGAAGCAGTCCTTCCATTCCAGAACTACGTAGCCAGTGTAGGTTAAGACATTAACCTGCGAGTTGAGGGTTGATGAGGTATTTTAACCTGCCAGTTAAGGGTACCACCATTTTTATTTTGAGCACCTGCCAGATGAGGGTAACTCAGATTGTCTTTACTCATGGCATGGTACTGACACCCTTCCAACTGGGTTACAGGTTGGACCTCAATCCATTCGGAGAGGGGCATGTCAGTTAGATAATTACCTCTCACAGTTTCAGTTTCAGCTCTGTATAGAACTCAGTTCAGTTCTATAAAAATTAGGACTATCAGACACATTCACTTAGTTCAGCCAGAACTCAGAATAGTTCCACAGAATCAGGACTGTCAGACACAGTCACTCAGTTATCAATAATACAGTGTCAGTAAACTCAAATATTAGTAAACCAGATTTCAAAACTCAGTATTTGGTATTGCCATGATCTTAATTATAGTTTAAGCATTCATGCATGTACTCCCTCTTTTAGTTATGTTCATGTTATTCAGTCAGTTATTATTTATGCATATGAACCCATGCATATCAGCCTACCTCACTTATTATACCAGTACATTCAAAGTACTGACGCCTACCTTTCTTTTGTGCTATAATGTCTTATATCATAGGTTCAGACGCACGAGCTCCTGACCGATCTTAGCAGCCTAGATTTTTCAGTAGCAGACTTAGTTGTGAGTCCTTATAGTTCGAGGACAGGATGTTATTTCAGTATTTCAGTACTATTTTTAGTAGTTGGAGTTAGTTGGGGCTTGTCCCATCAACTCCTTATTCAGACAGTAGAGGCTTTTCAGACTAGAGTTTTTTGGACAGATATTCAATTCATAGTATTGATTTCAGTATTCAGTAATTGATTTTCAGTTTTGAACCTCATGGAAAGTTTTTGCCTAATTTCCACATCATTACAGTATTATTATTCAGTTATTACGACAGGTACCAGTCAGGGGTTTTCTTGTGGTCCCTCGGGATTATAAGCACCGTGTAGCATTCGGGGTACAGACTCGGGGCATTACAAACTTGGTATCAGAGCCTAAGGTTAAACAGAGTCCTAGGAAGTCTCAACGCCATATCTAGTAGAGTCCTATGCATGGGTGTGTTGCGCACCACACTTATGGACAGGAGGCTATTAGATGGTTTAGGAAATATTTTCCTTCTTTCAGTAATCATGTCGTGCGAGTGAGCACAAGATCAAGTTAAACTCTCAGTCTAATCCTTTCCCCTTCCATTTACAGAACATGTCTCCAAAGAGGACTAAGGGAAGAGGAACGGGAGACCAGCCAGTACCTCAGCTTGTCCATCCAGATCCCCTGGATGAAGATGTCTCCCATGCTAAATTCAGAGCAGCTTTCACCACCCTAGATTATTCTGTGGCAGCCCAAAATAAATGCCCAGCTGTTATTCCAGCCAACCTAGTGTCCAATATTGTCGTAACCAGGATTTGTGACTTCACCCAAATGAACTGTCCATTTTTTATTGTGTCAAAGTCAGATGAGGACCCACAGGAATTTCTAGATCAGGTGTAAAAGGTTACAAAAATTATGGGGGTGACAACTAGTGAGAATGCAGAGCTAGATGCATATAAATTGTAGGATGTGGCTCACTCATGGTTTAAGTAGTGGAAAATAGAGAGGGTCACAGATACAGGTCCCATAGAATGGTAGAAGTTTGCCACTGCTTTTCTTGATAGGTTCTTCCCACTGGAGTTGAGGAAATCTAAAGTTTCTAAGTTTATAATACTGAAGCTGGGTAACATAAAAGTGCAAGAGTATCTTCTGAAGTTTACCCAGTTAGCCATATATGCCCATCATGTGGTAGTAGATAGCAAAGCAAAGATGAGTAAGTTTGTGTCAAGGGTATCTATCAGTGTGGTTAAGAAGTACAGCACCGCAATGCTTATTAAAGAGATATACATATCCAATATCATGGTCCTTTCTCAGAAAATAGAGAAAGCTAAGAATAGAGAGAAGAAGAGGGAGAATAAGAAATCTAGAATAAGCAGCTTTAATTTCACCCAGCCTAAGTCAGAAGAAGGAAATCATTCTCAGTTCTGCCTGAAATCCTCAGTTCTATCTCCATCCACAGCCAGTGCTCCAGTGCTAAAATTTAGAGATGGCAACAGAGTCAGGATGCCAGGACCTAAGCCTCAGGGTAGTGTAAGCAGCGCCCGAACTAACCCCCTTTGCAAGAAATATGGCACAAACCACCAGGGTATCTTCAAGGCTGATAGTGATGTGTGTTTCGAGTGTGGAAATCCAAGTTACAGGGTCATATATTGTCCCCATTCAGGTTCCCAAGGTCAGTATAACCATTCCTCAGCTCAGTTCGAACGCCTAAATCAGTAGGGTGCCACTTCCACTGCCACAGTGGGCAACACCCAAACAGACTCTATGTTCTTCAATCTCGACAAGATTAGGAAAGATCTACTGATGTGGTCACTGGTACGTTACAAGTTTATCATTTACATGTTTACTCTTTGCTAGATCTAGGAGCTTTTTGATCCTTTGTAACCCCATATATAGCTGTCGACTTTGAAGTCAGTCCCAAAATTCTAGCAGAGTCTTTCTCAGTCTCTACCCCAGTGAGTAAATCCATCATAGCCAGGCGGGTATACAGGAACTTCCTGGTTATAATATCTCATAAAGATACATCAGCAGACTTAGTTGAATTAGAGATGACCGATTTTAATGTCATTCTCGACATGGATTGTCTTTATTTCTACTATGCCTCAGTCGACTATAGAAACAAAATTGTCCTGTTTGAGTTTTCGAATGAGCCCGTCCAAGAGTAGAGGGGTAGTACTTTATCACTTAAGGGTCAGCTTATTTCCTCCTTAAGGGAAAGAAAAATGATATCTAAGGGATCTGTCTACCATCTCGTTCGAGTCCAAGACTCTAGTTCAGAAACCCTTAGTCTTGAATTCGTGTCAGTAGCATGTGAATTTCCAAATGTGTTTCCCGAAGACCTTTTCGAAGTTCCTCCTAAAATGGAAATTGACTTTGGAATAGATTTTCTTCCAGATACTCAGCATATCTCTATTTCGCCATACAGAATGGCTCCAGCAAAACTCAAGGAGTTAAAAGAATAGTTGAAGGATCTCCTTGATAAGGGATTCATCAGACCCAGTGTTTTCCCGTGGGGTACACCAATTTTATTTGACCATAAGAAAGACGGTTCTCTCAGAATATGTATAGACTACCGTCAGCTAAATAAAGTCACAATAAAGAACAACTATCTACTTCCCAGAATCAATGACTTGTTTGACCAACTTTAGGGTGCCAATTACTTCTCTAAGATAGACCTCAGATCAGGTTATCATCAGCCAGAGTCAGGGAATATGATATTCCAAAAATAGCTTTTAGAACTTGGTATGGTCACTTTGAATTCTTAGTAATGTCATTTGGTCTTACCAATGCCCCAGCATCTTTCATGGACTTGATGAATCGTTTGTTCAAGCAATACTTGAACATGTTCATCATAGTCTTCATAGATGACATTCTTGTCTACTCCCACAGTAAGAATAATTATGCAGACCATCTCAGAATAGTATTGCAAACTCTTAGAAACCATCAGCTATTCGTCAAATTTAGTGAGTGCAAATTTTGGATAAGGTCAGTAGCTTTCCTCGGCTATATCATTTTCGGTGATGGCATTAGAGTTGATCCCCAAAAGACCGAAGCAGTGAGAAACTGGCCAAGACCCATCTCTCCATCAGATATTAGGAGTTTCTTGGGTTTGGCTAGGTATTACCGGCAGTTTGTTGAGGGATTTTTATCTATCGCATCCCCTATGTCCAGATTGACTTAGAAGAGGGTCAAATTTCAGTAGTCAGATTCTTGTGAGAAGAGTTTTTAGAAGTTAAAGACTAGACTCACTAGAGCCCCAATTTTGACTCTACCAGATGGTTCAGATGGATTTGTGGTATATTGTGAAACTTTCAGGATTGGTTTGGGGTGTGTTTTGATGCAGAGAGGTAAGTTGTAACACCCTGAGAAATTTTTCATTGAAATTTTATGCGTAAACGTATTGGGTTCTATCTTCTAGAATGAATTATAAATTTTTCTGTGCAGAATGTCTTAGATTATGACCCACCATTGCGTAGAGTATCAAATAAGATTTCCAACGATATATGGATCATCCAAAACGGACACCTGAGCGACAAGTTATGAACATTCCGATCGAACCGTGAATAGTAGTGAACAGTAAAACGTGCAGGAAAAAGTACCGAGGCCCGGCGTATTTTTTCTCCAGCTTTAAACTATCATAACTCCTTGTACATAATGATCTATGTGATCCACTATATATCAACGGAAATCTCTGCGAGTCTTCTTTCCAATGAAATTGGTTTCATCGAATTTGTCTATCGGAGCAAAAAGTTATGGTCGATCTACTTCAGCCTACCAAAAGAGAATTTTTGGATCAACTTCAAATGATCATAAATCCTCATACACAATGATCTGGGTGAGATACTATATATCAACAGAAAGATATGAGAGTCCTCTTTCTAAATTTGGATATTGGAGTAAAACGTTATGGTTGATCTACTTTAAACTATCAAAACAGTCCATCAAAGGACAGATTCGAGAATTATTTCATTTTTAGGGGCATTTTGGTCATTCTCCCTCACCCAAAATCCGTCCAAACCCTATATTAAAGCCTATTAGAAGTATTATATGTTATATTTCATCAAATTCCCTCAAAAAGAAAACCCTAAGCTCCTACATCCAACTTCAAGAACCTCCAAAGTTCACCACTAATTCTGCAAATTTATTCAAGATTCCAAGTTCCTAGTTTAAGAACTCCAAGAACCATCATTCAAAGGCATGATTAACATCTCAAAAATGAGTATTGATCTAAATTTCATCATTCAAGGTACGTGGGTTTTTTCAATAAGAACTCTCTTTCGTTCTTGTGCCCAAAATAATTTTCTTTACAAAGGCATGATTTTTATTTGACTTTTACGAATTTGAAACATGAGCCCGTATCTTATGATGATTATTATAAAATCTTGATGTTTATGATTTTGAAAGATGAATTTACATGTGTGGAGATATAAAGCATGAATCTTGAACGATATTTATCATGATTTTGATATTAGGGTCGTGAATCCCCATTGGAAATTGTGTTTTTTTCAGAAAGTGTGTGTTATAAGCACGTTGATGTTGAATATTTGAGATATTTTGAATGATTTGACCTTTTTATCTTAATGGAGTTGTTTTGAACTCGAGTGTGAAAGAAATCCACAGCATGGTTGATTTTGATAGATGGGAAGCATGATGGCTCCCGATGTATATTTATATATTACTGAAATTATTTTGTTGTGGATTGTCTTTGAAATGATCTGAGCTAAGTCTGGGAGAAATCTTTAGCACCGAGTGGGAGGTATAAAGCGACCTTACTTTCCTAGAACTACGTGCCCCTGTAGGAGTGAGCCTGAGGCTGATTTATCTACTGATCACTAGTTTGTGTGGATTTGAGATCGATAGTCCTACTCCGATGGCAAGGATAGGACGGCTCTCCCCAACGTGGGTTGTACGTTGGACTCCATGTAGCTCACATTGTTTATGTCGTTTATAGGATCTCCCAGTGTATGTGTGTTTCCTTGTGTCCATGGTGAATGGTGAAGTGATTTAAAAGTGGAATTGTGAAAGCTATTCTTTCGAAAGATTTAAATGATATTTACATTATGAGAATTGATATTCTTGATGAAATGAAAGTGATTGACAAATTATACGATGACTCACATGTGTTATTGTACTTATTTTACCCTCTCATGATTATGATGATTTTCTTCGGGCTATGTGAGTCTTTCATATATCCTGCATATTTCTTATAAATATTTATGATGATGATGTTTATACAACTGCATACACCCCCATATACTCGATTCCTTTCCCTGGTACTGACCCATCTTCGAATGTGGGCTGCATTTTCTCGGAATATAGGTTCAGGTGCTCAGTCCCAGGCTCGACAGTGATTTTCCGAGCACGTTGATCTACATCCTCTGCCGTGGTGAGTCCTCATGATCTGAGGATGTGATATTCAGACTCCTGTTTCATTTGAATTATTTATTTTTGGCACTGAGTATGAGTCAGTTGGGGCATGTCCCAATGTCTCTCTGATTTTGTTGATTTTTAGAGGCTTGTCAGACTAGACTAGATGGTTGGAGTTGTCATGAGATATCATATTTTATTACTTTCTGTATTTATCTATTCTAGTGTTTTTGAGACTTGAATGATGACGCTTAGATGTTTGACTATGTTGAATATGAAATAAGCTTGTGATAGTGTTAGATGGCTCGAAGGGTTAGTTTGGGGCTACTTGTGGTCTCAAGCACCGTATGACACCTCGAGACCCATTTTTGGGGCGTTACACTATGGGTAGCGTTATTCATATTGAGAATGGTAAGAAGAAGTTAGCGCAGGAAGTTTATCAGCTTGCTCGACTAGGTGTCCTCTTAGTCGATCCGGCAGAAGGTAGTGTATGGGTGTAGAGTAGTACAGAATCATCTCTGGTTTTAGAGGTGAAGGAAAAATAGGATAGAGATCCCAACCTAGTTAAGTTGAAAGAATCAGTCAGACATCAAAAGGTGGAGGTTTTCATCCAATGGGCAGATGGTGTTTTACGTTTCCAGGGTCGGCTATGTGAGCCAGGTGTAGATGACTTGAGGCAATGAATTATTGTAGAAGTGCATGGTGTGCGTTACTCTATTCATCCAAGGGACACTAAAATGTACTGTGATTTATGGGAGATCTATTGGTGGAGTGGGATAAGAGAGACATTGCAGAGTTTGTTACCAAGTACTCAACATATCAGCAGGTTAAGATTGAGCATCAGAAACCCAGTGGGTCTATGCAGGAGTTCAGTATTCCTACTTGGAAGTGGGAAGAGGTGAACATGGATTTTGTGACGGGTTTGCCTCGCACTCATTGTCAACACAATTCAGTTTTGGTCATTGTAGACAGGATGACCAAATCAGCTCATTTCCTACCAGTCCATACCTCTTATTCAGCCGAGGACTATGCCAAGCTCTATATCAGAGAGTTGGTCATATTACATAGAGTTACGTTGTCCATTATCCTAGATAGAGGTACGTAGTTCACTTCTCATTTTTGGAAAGCCTTCCAAAAGGGTCTTGGTACCCAAGTTCACCTCAGTACAGCTTTTCACCCTCAGACAAATGGTTAAGCAAAAAGAAACATTCAGACTTTAGAAGATATGTTGCAAGCATGTGTGATAGACTTTAAAGGTAGTTGGGATAATGACTTCCCTTTGATTGAGTTCGCCTATAACAACAATTATCATTCCAGCATTCAGATGGCCCCATTTGAGTCACTTTATAGGAGGATATATAGGTATCTCATTAGTTGGTTTGAAGTGGGTGAGGCCGCAGTGGTAAGGCTTGACTTGGTATTCGATACCTTGGAAAAGATTTAGTTAATTAGAGAAAGGCTTAAGACATCTCAATACAGACAGAAATAATATGTAGATATGCATAGAAAGGATCTTGAGTTTGAGATTAGTGATTATGTGTATTTAAAAATCTCTCCTATGAAAGGAGTGAAGAGGTTTGGCAAGAAGGGGAAGATCTAGTCAAAGTTTCAATCAGTTGAGGGAGCTACTTAGGAAGCAGAGGTAGATATGCGGACCAAGTATCCTCACCTCTTCTCCGCGAACTCAGACTCAGCCTAAGGTAACATTTTTTCCTTGAACTTGCTCAGTTCCATGCTCAGATTTCCCTTCTATGGACTTAATATCAGTTACCATTGCATTTTCAGTTATGTTTTCATGCATCAGATATGCATGTTCAGCATTAGAAACTTAGCTTATCAGCAATTCCAATCATGCATTCATAAAATATGTTCATCCATGTACTCATACATTAGATATGCATGTTTAGTATGAAATTTCAGCATATCAGTAGTATCAGTCATGAAATCAGGTTACAGTTGTGCATGTCCTATATCTAAATCCAGTCTATTAGTATTCTCAGCTCAGTCAGCCTCATTCGAGGATGAATGTTTCCAAGGGGGAGATATTGTAAGACGTTGTGAAATCCTAAGCTTAACTCAAACCTTTAAAGCTTGTTAAGGGATTCCAGACTTAGAAAATCTTATCTAAGAATTTAGATTTAATGTTATTTTAGCCATCATTAGTTGGTGACTCTATTTCACGACCCTCATGACCTTAAAGTAGCGATTTTTAGGTTGAATCATGATTAGAAATTTCAGTGGGTGTTCTCGAACAAGTTTCGGATTTTTCGGACTTCATTTGAGTCATATTTGAAAGCTCAAACCAGTGGATCGATGTGATCTCGACGTGCCGTGTCGCCCATCGCGTCGATGAGTTATTTTCCTCCAACCCCCAGTGCAAATTCTAGTGAACCAATGCAAACTCGATGTAACGCATTGGCTATCGTGTCAATGTCGACAATGCAGCACGTCGGTCTGCGCATCGCTAAATCAATTTTCAATCATTAAAAAGCCACATCCTTAGGGGTATTTGGGTCTTTTTTCCCACGTCTATCAGTCCCCAAAACACGAGATTAAGCCTCCTTAGAGGCAAAATCCATTCATCTTTCTCAAAATTTCTCAAGAAACAAACCCTAGGATCTCCAATCCAAGATTCAGTCTTCAAGAACACTCCATCATTCTTCACAAATTTGAATACCAAGGTATGTCAAGTATTAATCCAAGGGTTTTTTCCACTCTTGGAGTTCAAGAAACCTTTTTAACAACAAGTTAATGTGCTCCATGGATTTCATGTTGGATCTTGAGTGTATTCATAATTATGATGTTAGTGGTGATCTAATTTCATGATTTGTCACAAGTTTTATGCAAATTAGTTAATTATGAATTGAATTTTGTGAACTTCATGTTAAACTCTTGAATTGCAAGTTGAATGTAGAATCCATGATATTACTACATGTTTATTGATAAGTAAAATTCCCATGCTCCCCAGTGTTTGTCAAAATGCTTATGTGAATTGACTAGTCCAAGCATAACATGTTATTATGTGATTTCAATCATGCACAAGCTCATGTATATCAAGTGTTTGACAAAAATGTCTAAGTGAATGTATTATTAGCAAGCTAGTACCATTATGCTACTAAATTCATGCAGTGATTTACTTTTCATGCTATCGAGTCCTGGGGTATTTAATACCCAACCATTTTGTTGTGTACCTAGAGTCAGTGTCAGTTAAAGAATAGTATAAGTCTTATCATGACTAGTAGTTTAGTAATTAGTTTAGAACTCAGTCAGTAATCAGTTCAGAATCCAGTGAACTCAGTTCAGTCCAGTTAGTTAACATGATCAGTAATACTTCATTCTAGCCTAGACCAGTTTAGGAATCAGTCCAGTGTCTATTCAATTGGAAGTAGGATTCAGCACCGAGTGAACCCAAGGATGGGGGCTTACCTTCCAGTAGAGGGTGTGAAACTTAGAAGCAGTCTTTGCGTTCCAAAACTACGTAGACAGCGTAGGTTGAGACATCAACTAGCCAGTTGAGGGTTGATAAGGTGTTTTAACCTGCCAGTTGAGGGTACCACCATTCTCATTTAGAGCACCTGCCATATGAGGGTGACTTAGCTTGTCTTTACCCGTGGCACGGTACTGACACCCTTCCCACTGGGGTTACAGGTTGGACCCCAATCCATTTAGAGAAGGTCATATTGGTTAGATGATTACCTCCCACAGTTTCAATTTCAGTATCGGTATAGAACTCAGTTTAGTTTTACAGAAATTAGGACTGTCAAACAAAATCACTTATTTCAGTACGGAACTCAGAATAGTTCTATAGAATCGGGACTGTCAGACACAGTCACTCAGTTATCAGTAATACAGTTTTAGTAAACTTAGCTATCAGTAAACCAGCTTTTAGAATTTAGTATTTGGTGTTTCCATGATCTCAATTATAGTTTAAGAATTCATGTATCTACTCTCTCTTTTAGTTATGTTCATGTTATTCAGTTAGTTATTATTCATGCATATGAACCCATGCATATCATCCTACCTTACTTAGCATACAAGTACATTAAAAGTACTGATTCATACCCTTCTTTGCACTATGATGTCTTATATCATAGGTCAGACGTACGGGCTCCTAACCGTTCTTAGCAGCCCAGATTTTTCAGCAGCAGATTTAGTGGTTATTCCTTATAGTTCGAGGACAGGATGTTATTTCAGTATTTCAGTACTATTTTCTATAGTCGGAGTTAGTTGGGGGCTTGTCCCATCAACTCCTTATTCAGACAATAGAGGATTTTTAGACTAGAGTATTTTTCAGACAAATGTTCAGTTTACAGTATTGATTTCAGTATTCAGTAATTGATTTTCAGTTTTGAACCTTATGGAAATTTTCCACCTAAATTCTGCATCATTATAGTAGTATTATTCACTTATTGCAGCAGGTACCAGTTATGGGTTACCTTGTGCTCCCTCGGGATTATGAGCACCGTGCAGCGTCTGGGGTACAGACTCGGAGCGTTACAAATACAAAGAGGAATCAGATTAACAACGATCAAAGTCAATATTTTCAATTTTTTTGCAAAAAACTAATTATATATATATATATATATATATATATATATATACTAGAAATTACCCCTATGGCAACGAATCAAAAACCTTTGCGATAGATACTAAAACCGTTGCAATAGATCTACCACAACGGTTTGGAAGGTGTTGTATATGTGAGCGTTGTGATAGAGATACCGCAATGACTTTTGCGATGGTTTCAACAACCATTGCAATAGACAGACCTTTTGCAACGGTTTATTTTAACTCCTATTGGGACGCTTCATATTGTCTATAGCAACCGTTAAGAACCATTGCAATAGACTATATTGCAATGACAAAAAGCATTGCAATAGACTATATTGCAACAATTTTTGAATATCTACTGCAACACTTATTGGTCTTTTGCAACAACTTTTAACTATCTATTGCAACGTTTTATGACAACTATTGTAATATTTTTTGCTACCTACTGCAGGAATTTTTGTCACCTATTGCAACAATAACTATATATATATATACACACAACACATCACAATAAAATCTTTCATTAATATAATAATCCAAATTAAAATTTTATGCAACAAATGAGTAATCTAAATCCAAAAGTAAAATGTATAAAGTCAAATGATCATTAGTTTTTCCATATTGTATGAAGTTCGAGTGGCGACAAATTTCACTAAATTCAATCTAAAAAAGATCGATATTAAAGCATCTAACAATTCAAAAACTTCTCAGGTAAGGTCAATTTCTTCATCTCCTTCTTCATTTTGGACACCTATAAAAAGAAAATAAATAAGCTTAATTAGCACTTAAATGACAACATATTTAATAATCAAAACTTGCAAAATAATGGACAAAATTATAAAATTGACATTGATTTACAACTAATATTTCATTGTTTTGTAAATGTTCCTCATGTATGTCCCTAGCGACTAATAAACAGAAAACTCTGCATGAAACAATTATGTTATAATTGCACCAATTAAATCAACTAACCCCTTCAATAATCCAATAACATAAGTGACAATGTGTCAACCCGTGGATATACCTGATAGAATCTTTTGATGTTGATAAGTGGAAATCACTAGTAAATTTCCACTCGAGTCAACATAAGTTGCAGTAGTAAGAAGCAAGAACTCTGGATCCAAAGTACCATCAAGCATATTTCCATGTAAGTCAAGAACTTCAAGGTTAGCCATTAGCTCAAAACCTTTTGGGATTTTCTTTGTAAATCCATTAATAGAAAGATTAAGGTACACTAGATTATTTAACTAGTTAAAGATGAAGGTAGTGGCCCAGAAAGAGAATTATGGCTAAATCCAAAGATTGAATTGACATGAGCTCTAAAATACTATCAGGGATTGGGCCAGAGAAGTTTCCAGCTACTGAAAGATTCTTTAAATTTCCTATTTTTCCAATCTCTGGTGGTAAAGAGGAGTTGAATAGTTTACTTGTCACACAACAAATGTTTGGACGGAGAAGAATTGCCATGCGAATGAGGCTCCCAAACATTCAGACGCTAACAAAACTAAGACAAAAAAATAGTTATAAAAGAGGTTTAAGTGAGCAATGTATTCTTAGATGATAGTTTTCGTGCCTATAGAAAAAGGAATACTTAGACCTTTGCGGTCTGTTAATAGAACATGTAGCAAACCTCTTATGCTAGAGAACTCTAAATTATTATTTACAGGAATAAAATTGGCTAAAATCGAGGTAATGGGCATTGAGGATTCATATATCCAGCAACCCAATCTACCTAGCTTACCATTGAGGCATAGTTCTTAGTATTATTTAGGCAAAGAGGCAACTAATTTGCTAGTAGTACTATACTATACTATACACAAATTATAGTCCCCTATGGCACAAACCAACCTAGATGGCCACTTAAGCTAGGAAAAATTCCTATTCAATTTCCAAGTATTAATAACTATATTTAATAAGCATATCAAAATAAATAAAAAAATACCTGGTTAGGGATCATAATTAAAAGTGAAAAGTCTATAAATCTAGCCATCGTATTTTCTTACCAAAATCATTTCTATGTTTTACTCATTTCTATATTCAATAAGTAGTATCGGTGGTAGTGATTACATATTTTTTCGAGGGTCTGACTACTCTAATATCGACATAATTATTGAAAAGAAAGGTGTGTTTTTTTCACTTGGCTAGCCACTAGAGGGGTGATTTTGACCGATTTGGCCATGTTGGCCATGTTTATGAATGAAAATACTTTTACTTAATCCAAAAAAAGGGTTAACATATACCCAGAAACTAATCATCTCTAGAACTTATAGGAATAGGCAAAAGTGAAGCAAATAAGACGATTATCCCACACAAGCTTCAATGTACACATATATTATAAATAGGAAAAAGACCTAAACTATTTTGTTACGTACATAAAAGTGATGACAATAGAAAATCATTCCACAGATAAAGATGAATAACTTAACCTGGAACAAAAGGACAATGATGACAAAACAAACTCTAATAGCCATTAAACTGTTGTAGTAAAATAGAACCCAACTGCTAACAATCGGCGCCATGACTAGTAGCATTATACCAAAAGCAAGAAAGAGCAAATGCCACCTTTGTAAATCTGCACATCATTCAAAAAGAAGGTAACTAAGCAGTACAGAGGAAACAGATTCCAAAGATCCAATAAAGTCCCAAGCATAACTATGTATGTGCCCAACCTTCTTCAATAGTTACAGTAATAGAACCAGAAACACCACCAACAATCTCCACATCAAGAATTCTATCTTCGTAAAGGGATATGATAGAGTTCCATGACCCTTTTTGTAAATTCTTCCACGCATCATGTTTACACTAGCATAAGCCAAGAGAAGAATTCCTGCAAGATAAAAATTCCTGAGAGTCAAAATCTCCAATGGGAAAGACTAAATCATGTTAGAGAAGCTTGAGAATCATGGCCACCAGTTTAATCTCCGCAAGCTCTTTAAGAAGTTGGACCATATTTGTCGTTTTCAAAACTAGGGAATAAAAGCAATCAATAACCTTAATAAAATTTGCATAAGGACTTGGTGCAATAATGAATAATGTCATATTTAGCCATTTTTCATTTTGGGAAGCTCATAAGGAAAAATAATTCTATTTTGCTAAGCCACTACATAAAATACATAGAAATGTTAAAACACAGAAAAGGAATAAAAATGTACTTTGACAAAATGAAAGGATATTTGCATTGTTCTCTTGGATTGATATCAGAATGATACTCCTGAGAATATCTGAAACTAGTTATGCACTAGATTTATGAGATCTTTTTAACAATGAGAGAACATTCACTATCTTTAATTAGTTATACAACAACGCAAGACAAACCTTAAAGTTGATTTATTGAGATCATCTTTCGCCTTGGCATCTTTATTTTTTTTTGTAAAA
Organism: Capsicum annuum; assembly: GCF_002878395.1. Lineage (NCBI taxonomy): Eukaryota > Viridiplantae > Streptophyta > Magnoliopsida > Solanales > Solanaceae > Capsicum > Capsicum annuum. The sequence goes on from NC_061121.1 coordinate 198,621,117, forward strand.
TCTGCCATTTTAAATTTGGTGTACTCACAGATCCTAGGACAAACATCTTCACTTTAGAACAGCTAAGAAATGGAAATTCTATAGTGTGCTTTATCAGAAAGAAATGCTACAACGTTCTTCATCACAAAGATTTGATATGTCAAGTCTTCAAGTTTGACGAATAAGACCTTTTTGGAATAGTAATCATTGCCAAAATACTAGATAATCTAGAGAACAAGACATCGATCAGTGAGGATTACTTCCCACAATAATTGAAATAGTACCACCAAGCGGAGGTAGATTTATATGCTGATCCTAAGTTTTGTTTCACTTATACTGAGGCTCGTGTGAGAATGAAATGTAAGATGCTACTGACCATGAATCATTCGAGCTCTCGCACCTAAAATATGTATCAATGACACCACTTGGATTTCCAGGTACCGATTGATGTTTGCGCTTGAGGCTTTGGCAGAACTTGTAGCATAAGTGCCTATTAGCTCTAGGATAAGATCATGGCATTCATCAAGATTGTCCTGTTTATTGATCAAAAACTTTATCATTACAATAAACTCAATGCTAATCAAATTTACATGCTAAGATGACAAAAGAGCTATCTTAAAATTCAAATGTAAAAAATAACACACCTTTCCAACTTTAAGAACACTCATGAGCTGATTTTGGTATTCCGTAGCATTGTAAGATTCGATCTCATTGACCACAAAAGATATTGCTATAGTTGTAATAACAGATGGAGTATAATACAAAATCCTAGAATCTGCATTTGATTCGTCAAGTTCAATGATCAACCACTTATATTAATTATACAACAAAATTTCTATTTCTTCAAAGAAAACATTAGAATCAAAACCAGGTAGATTTCTCACTAATGCTATATCGAGAATAAGGCGTTCACACTTCTTAAGAAAATCCAAATACAATTTGTTCATAAATCCAAATCTCTTCATAATATGATCCATGAAAGATAATGGTGTCACCAGATTCATTTTCCACTTAAGAGTGGAAAGCATCAAAAGTTCCATTCTCTGTAGTCTTTGCCTCAAACACAAATCTTGTATCAGCAACCTACATAATAAAATAGAACCAACATTTACATTTTTTGACATTAATCTAGACCATCTAATCTGAGATAAATTGCATTGATAATGCTATCTTAACCTGTTTTTCCATCGATTGATTATATAACTCTTAAGGTTTCTTATGTTCTAATTAACAATGAAATATTCCTAGTGTTGTAAAATAGTCCTTTGTCTTAGTGAATAAAGTGCCATTCAGACATTTATACAAACACCAACATTGCAAATTTCAAGCAATAAACTAGAACCACATACTTGAAGGTCTAACAGAATGGGAACTTGGGTTTCCTCTATTTTAGCAGCAATAGAAAGACAAGCAACAGCAGCAAGCTGACTCATCGAAGGCTTATCTTTCTGAAAGTAAAATCCAAATACAAACCTATCAAAATAGTTGACAGCTAAAATAGCAGTAGCATCAGTAAATCCATAGTAACCAATAATCTACAACATCCAATCCAATGCCTCTTTTCTAACCTCCAAATGTAGATCGGGGAAGAAAGCCCCAAATTTGCTCAGAAATTGAAGTGCAAATTTAAGAGTTAAAATCAAAGTGGTTGTCAGAGCAACGGAGAAGCTAATTTGTGGTCGAAGCACTGGTGGTCGATCTTGGTCGGAGCACGTACAGGTGGCAGATTTGTGGTCCGAGCGTAACTGGTGGTGATCGATTGTGGTTGGAGGGTATACTACTAGTTGGTATTGAGAGTGAAATTTTTTATATATTTATTTAATTATTATTAGTATATATTTCATTAATTTTTGGCGGATGAAGTGAAAAAATTGGGAGGGAATAAATTACAATCGATGCAAGAACTTTTTTTTGTCAATAAAGTGTTGTCATAGGGACTTTATGGCAATGGTTCTAGCAACCATTGCTATAAGGTACCCTATTGCAACGGTTATCCAACAATAGCAATGGGTATAACACTAAATAGTTCTACTAGAATAATTTTTTTTGCAAAGATTGAAACCGTTGCAATAGATGCTCTATAGCAATGCTTTTGGAACTATTGTCAAAAGGTCCGTTGCAGTAGGGTAATTTCTAATAGTATCTGTTAAGATGCTCTGATGAATGAAAAGCTGAAATACAATATGCAGGATATAAAAGTGAAGAATTGTTATTGCAAAATCAATAACTTAGTGATTGATTTCATCAATTGCTAGTGAATGAGCCATTAACAAATCTCTAAAAATAATTGATTTTGTTATGTTGTCGATGTAATGACTCATAAATTGTTATTATAAATGATGATGGTCTTAAGCTATATGTCAAATTGAAGAAATTGCTTCCAGGTTTCATAATGTATTTGTTGTGCATAACAGCGGTGGATAAAATTGGAGAGGATATACAGTTTGATAGAGAAATTGGAGTTGTAATTTGTGTAGAAGGTATGAAAATAGATGCTTTGGCTCTTTCTTTTGTTGAAACACAAAATCAATTTTTCGCCGGCATTAACAGATTAATATAGCATAAATGCTCTTGTTGTTATGTATGTGTTATGAATATTGATTTGATGTTGCTATTATGAGTTTAATCAGTTTTTTTATATTTTAATTCAAGTAAATCATTGTGATGGAGATTGTCAATTTGTTGATGTTGTAAAGGCATTTTTGATTTGTATATTAATAAACGTTGGAATATATGTACATACATAAAGAGTGAGATATTTTGTATGCTAATACCAAATACAATTTTTTTTATTATATTGATGTTTATTTGTTTTGTATATCAATTTGATTTTTGATGTCAATGTATTTTAAATAATGATTATTTTGTATGTATAGAACATATACTATATAATGTTATGTAATAAAAGTTTACTTTTGTTTTATGAAAAGATGACTGTTTTCATACGAACTTTCAATTGTTTCAATGTCCAATAAGAAGGATTGACATATTTATGAAAGTATGGATGAGGAAGAAGTGCTTCCACCGAAATATAAAAGACAACCTGAAAGACTAAACAAAGGGAGGATTAAGAGATCTAGCAAAACTTTGTCGTCAAGCACAAATTATTTTGAACGGTATAGATAAGCAGATCATAACAGACGCTCTTGTAATTTTTTTCGAAAGAACGTTAATTTGTAATAGAAGGTATGATGGTTGGTTAATCACTCATTGATCATTGTCTATTTTTCTTTAATGTTAATTGAATAATTTAATTTGATAATAACACGATGACATGCAATTACTTTGAAATTTGTTATGTCAATAATATCAGTTTTCTTAACTTGTTAAGTGTAGTTGCTATATTTTATTGCTAGTTTGATTAATATTCGATTGATGTGTAGCTACACATACATATTCACATACATAACAATATTTATGTATGTGTTACCATATACATAACTACTTTCATGTATGAAGGATTACACATAATAATAAGATTCAGTTGTCAGTTCATATACATAACAATATTTATGTATATGTTTATCAAATACATGACAGTGTTATGTATAAAGTCATACACATAGGGATGAGATTCAGTATTTTCAATTCACTTTTGGATGTTATATTACTCCATTAACATATTATGATGTTATGTGAGTGGGATATCCGAGATCATTATTCATAGTCATATACATATGATATATCTAATTCGAGTGGGATGTGTGATTGTTATGTATATGGTCTATCCTAAAATTTTTAATTTATATGCAAAATAATTCTTATGCATAGCTTATAAATATGTTTTAATGAAAACCACATACATAACTGAAAAACACATACACATAGCCTAGAACAATTAAATATACATACCAAACAATACTTTGATGAATATGTGATTGTTGTGTAGCTAGGTAATCCATATACATATACAAATAAATACATAACAATATTTATGTATGTGATTATCAAATACATGATATTGTTGTTTATAAATTCATACACATAAGAATGGAATTTAGTTTTTTTCATTCATTTATGGGTGTTACATTACTCCAGGGACATATCATGAAAGTATGTGGGGGGATATTTGAGATCTTATATGATATTCATATATATACAAATATGTCATTCAAGTGGGGGATATGATACCATATACATAGCAAAGTGTTTTGCATATTGTTTACCCTGAAATTTTCAGTTCATAGACACAATAATTTCTTTATCCCGACAATTCAGTACATATAAATAACAATTTCTATATTTCATCTTTTAAAAATGTGTGTGTGTGTGTGTGTGTATATAAAAGATATCTTATTTTATATTATTAACTTATATGTATATGAAGTCATATACATAGGATATGATGTTTAGGCTCAGATGTCTTCCTAATTACTTTCATATACATATCTTATATATAAGAGCAAATACGTTTATAAAAACATATACACAATGTGTTACATATGTCCTACCATAATTGCTATGTATATAACTTACGCATACCTGACTTACAGATATGTTTATATGAAAATTATTTACATAACTGAAAAATACATATATATAGTCTAGTACAAGTAACAGACAGACTAGTAATATGTATATGATAAACACATACATAACTACTGTTATGTATATGAATTGACAACTAGTAACAACACCCACAATACTAAAAAAAATAGAAATCTTGAACAAAATGACAAGCAGATTCAAAAATAAAAATAAAAAAATCTTTGATAGATGAGGCCGTGAAGTATCCTTTTTTTTTCGTCTTTTTGACGATTTTTTAATTTGATTTTTTGAACTTTGGACAACAACTTTCTTTAGCTTTTTCATCTTAACGGGGTCGTTCTGATGTTTTAATTGATTTTACTGAAATTAGAGTTCTTGTAATTAAAATTTTCAGGAACAAATTTAATACCCTAATTTATTTGTTCATTATGCTCTAAGTGAGTTAATCCTAAACTAAAAAACGGAGAATCATCCATTACAAAGTAATAGTTACTGAATAAACGACATACAAAAACTTATTAGTCAAAATCTTGATTTGATAAAGTAGAAAAAAATCTTACTAACTTTCAATCTTAAATTTAAAAATGTTATTAATGGAGTTTCTAGGGTGAAAATGCCATTGAAGGAGAGATTGAATCAAATATGATTGAGAATTCAAAATTGATAACTCATAGAAAATTGCTCCTTAATTGTAGGTATCTTTCAAGAAGTGAAATCCGTAAATAGATAATAGTAAAGTAATGTATATGTACTTTTAGAGAGAAAAATTGAAAAAGTGGAATTTTTGTAATATGTTTTGAGAGTTGGAATTTTGTGTAAAAAGTGCTACTTAAGTTGTGGTTTTATGTAATTATTAGATTTTTCAATCATTTTTATTTGGCCCAGGGATCAGCGCAGCCCATATTGCTCAAGTCCCACAGGCCAACGGACTAATACGGATCGGGCTAAAAAATTTGGTTCTTAAATGAAAGTAGTATATAATTGGATTATATACTATCTTGTTCTTATGCTGATTAAAGTTACGGAAGTAGTATATAATTGAATTTATTTGATTAATTTATTAGTTATGATAAAATTAGATTTAGATATCCATCAAAATATTATAAATATTATTTAGATGAATAACGTACAAAAACCACAAAAATATAAAGAATTAAAACAAATAATATCTGGAAAACGTAAAGAATTAAAAATAAGGATAGAAAGACTACAGTATAACATAATTACCGGAGTTAGTAAAAACTCAATAAATGCACAAAAACAAGAAATATCAAATTTAGAATCAACAATAAATAGTCTAGAATATATATATATCAACATAACCTATATACATTTAAATAAAATGAACAAAGAAGAATTTATAATAGATGAAAAAATATATGAAAATCACAAAGGATTAAAAATAAAAATAGTATTCTCTAATTTAGGAAGGAGATATAAGAAAATAGGTGAACATTTATATTTAATGTTAGAAAAAAAAATTAAAATTAGAAGATAAGTTGGCAGCCATGGTAAGAATAGAAAGAGAAAACGAAGAGATAGACAGAAAAAAATAGATAAAATAAAACAACAAATCATAGAAGATATACGAAAAATAGAAGAAACTAAAAATAGTAGGATTGTTGAATTAGAAAAAGAACTACAAATGTTAAAAGATTTATATGAAAAGAGACGGGAAAAAAAAGAAGAAAAAGATAAAGAACAAAAATTATTAAACGAGATAAATCAATTTAAAGAAAAAATAGAAATAAAAAATAAAGAACCAGAAACCAGTGAATTAGAAATAAATACAATAGATGCTGAAGAAACAGATAATTATGATTCGGAAGATAGTGAAACATATACAAAAATTCTAGAAAACATAGGAAAACTAGAAATTAATGAAAAATAAGAAGTAATTAATAAAGAAAATCTAGAACTAATAAATACAGAAGTAAATACTCTAGATAAAAATATAATACCCAGTACATCAGAAATAAGAAAACCAACCTATAATTATAAAAATAAGTTTAAAAGATATAATCTAAAGGATGAATATACTAAATGGACACCAAAATAAATAATTAATTACAACTTTTTAGAATTAGACTGTGCAATAGATACAAATAAAACAATACAACTATGGGTAGGATACATGTCAAAATAATTATTAGATAATAAAATAGATACAACAAACACACTAGAATATATAGATGATTTTTAAACCTAGCTGAAGCAAGTAAAAAAGTACTAAGATCTGATAATAAAACAGAAGGAACATCAATACCTACTAAAATACTACCAACAGAAATATTGAAAAAATATGAAATAGCTATAAGAGAAGAATTTAGTAGTATAACAATAGAAGAAGAAGAGCAAAATAAAGAGAAAGATACGAATAGGAATTTAATGTTAAAATTAGCAATATGTAATATGAGCTATATAGATGAGTATACATGCACATTTAAATAATATTATTATAAAGGAACATATAATATAGAAGAAAGTAAAGAAATAAGAAGATTATATTTTAGTAAATTACCTGAACCATTTAGTTTAAAAATAATAAAAAGTTGGGATGAAGCAAAAATAGTAGATACCCTAGGAGCAAGAATAAAATTTTTACAACAATGGTATAGAAATCTATGTAAAAAATATAGAGAAGAAATAAAAATAGAAAAAACATTAATAAGAAATTTAGCATGTTGCAAAGATAAAATAGCACCTCAATTTGGATGTGAAGAAAGATATTATAAGTAAAGAAAAAGACATAAGAAATATAAGAAATACAAAAAATCAAAATATAAATATAAGAAACCAAGAAAAAGATATTATGTAAAAAATTATAAACATAAAAGACCATATAGAAAAAAGAAATCTATAAAAGAATGTACTTATTATAATTGTGAAAAACTAGGACATTTAGCTACAGATTGTAAATTACCAAAAAATAAACAAATATCAGAAATAAAAATAGAAAATACAGAATATATGCAAATAGATTATATAGATTACGAATTAGAAAGTGAAGATAGTATATATAAAATTTCGGAGAATGAAACAGATACTGAAATAGATACTGAATTAGATGACTCAAATGACTAAAGAAGATATAAAAATGAATCAAATAACTGAAGAAGATATAAAAATAATATCGAAGGAAGAATATTTAAATAAAGAAGGAACATATCAAAAAATAATATATGACAGTAATATATTTGACGAAATAAAAGGAAAAGAATTAGACTTAATGGTAGTAAAAATATTTAAAATACCAACAATAAAAAATATATTTAGTAGAAAAAAGGAAGAATACTACGTAGTAAGCCAAAAAGAACATGTAATAGACTATAAATATGCAAAAGGAAGAGCTAGTATACCACTAGTAACAAAAAGAATAATTAATAAAGAAATAAACGATATAAAAAGTAAAGACCCAATAAAATATGTACACCTTGGAGGAGCAGAGATATTAATAAAAGCATGTTTTAGAGAAGGAATAGATACACCAATAGAATTATATTTAGCAGATGATAGAATTATAAAACCTATAGAAAAAAGTATAATAACAGCCATAAAAGGAAATTTAATATAACAAAAATTTAAATTTATAATAAGTGCAAATTATTCAGTAGCAATAACAGATAAAAATATAGATAAATCATTAGTATTATATTGGAAAATATCAGGAATAGAACTAACCTCAGGAAGTAAAATATTTACAGCAAGATGCAAAAATCTATATGTATTAACAACAAAACATAAAATAATAGGAAAAAAATAAAATTAATAAAATACAAATAGAAAGTCCTTTTGAACAATTTGTAATAATTATAGTTACAAAGACATAAATATAGAAGAAGATTTAGAAATAATAATAGAATAAGCACAACAAAAAGAATAGCTCATGAAAAACCAGAATCATCAAGCTCATAAAAAAGAACAAGTTATGAAACAACTTCAACAGTTAATTTAAATCAATATTATATAACATGAACAATAAATGAAAAAGAATATTTAATACTCTTAAACACAGGACAAGAAGAAAATTATATAACAAAATATCTAGTAAAAAGTGAAGAAATAAAATCTAATAGTGATATATGCCCAGATCTACCAAGGAGTCTAATAAACATTAAAGATACGACAGAAAAAGAAATAATAATTGGAGTCGGAAAAATAAAAATAGAATTTGAAATAAAGGAAGAAATGCAAAAAAGCAGATATAATATTAGGAATAAAACGGTTAGAACAAGTAAAATCATACAATATAGAACATACACAATTATCTATAACATATAATAAAGAAAGATTATTCATAAAAAGAACTTTAACATGATATGAAAATATATGTACTTGTAAAAATAATAGTAGAAGGATATTATTATAGGTATTATACACTTATGATAGATACAGGAGCAGAAGCAAACTTATGTAGATACAACTATTTACCAAAAAGTAAATGGGATAAATTAAAAACACCAATAGTAGTCAAACGATTTAATAATGAAGGAAGCTTAATTACCTATAAAGCTAAAAATGTAAAAATACAGATATGGGATAAAATAATAACAATAGAAGAAATCTATAATTATGAACTAACATCAAAAGATATGCTTTCAGGAATGCCCTTTTTAGATAAATTATACCCACATATAATAACTAAAATAGATTGGTGGTTTATAACACCATGTAAACAAAAAGTAAGGGCAAAAAGAGTTATTAATAAAATAAGAAAGAAACTGATTGGATAAAAGGAAGTGAAAAATTTACACAAAAGTTAAAAAATATAAAAAATATAGAAGACACGGTAGAACTAGTTGTATTTTCGATAAATAAAAAAGAAATAATTATATTTTCAATAGATAAGGTAGAAATAATAAAGAAAAAAGTAAGACAATTATATAGTGAAGATCCATTAAAAAGATGGGGAAAACATAAAACTACTATAAAAATTGAATTAATAGATAAAAATAGCATAATAACTCAAAAACCATTAACATATAATTTTGACAATTTAAAAGAATTTAAAATGCACATAGACGAATTATTAGAAAAGCAGTATATACAAAAAAGCAATAGTAAACACAATAATCCAGCATTTATAGTAAATAAACATAGTGAACAAAAAAGAGGAAAAAGTAGAATGGTTATTGATTATAGAAACCTAAATGCAAAAACTATGACATATAATTATCCAATACCAAATAAGATATTAAAAATAAGACAAATACAAGGATATAATTATTTTAGTAAATTTGATTGTAAATCAGGATTTTACCACTTAAAGTTAGATGAAAATTTTAAGGAATTAACCGCATTTACGGTACCACAAGGATTTTATGAATGGAATTTATTACCATTTGGATATAAAAATGCACCAGGTAGCTATCAACATTTTATGGATAGTTATTTTAAACAATTACCTAATTGTATAGTATACATAGATGATATACTACTATATACAAAAACTAAAGAGGAACATTTAAAATTATTAGAACAATTTACAGATATAATAGAAAAATCGGGAATAAGTTTAAGTGAAAAGAAAGCCGAAATTATGAAAAACCAGATAGAGTTTTTAGGAATACAAATAGATAAAAGTGGAGTAAAAATGCAACAACATATAGTATAAAAAATAATAAATTCAAAAGAAGAATTAGATACAAAAAAGAAATTATAATCATTTTTAGGATTAGTAAACCAAGTAAGAGAATATATACCAAAATTAGCAGAAAACCTAAAGCCTTTACAGAGAAAATTTAAAAAGGATGTAGAATATAATTACAACGAAGAAGATAAAAAACAAGTCCAGGAAATAAAAATAATTTGTAAAGAGTTACCAAAATTATAATCCCCAGACGAAAATAAAAAATTTATATATATAATAGAAGCAGATGCTAGTGAATATAGTTATGGATGAGTACTTAAATATAGATATGAAGAAGAAAAATAGAACATCATTGTAGATACTAATCAAGTATGTTTTATGAAACATAAATAAAATGAAAAATAAATAGAAAAGAATTATATTCGTTGTATAAATGTTTATTAGCATTTGAACCATATATTGTAAATAACAAATTTATTGTGAGAACAAATAATACCCAGGTTCGATGGTGGTTAACAAAGAAAATACAAAACTTAGTTACAACGAAAGAAATTCGGAGACTAGTATTGAATATATTAAATTTTACATTTACAATTGAAGTAATTAGTACAAACAAAAATGTTATTGCAGATTACATATCAATACAAAGCTACACAGACTGATATAATAGAAGATGATGTTTTAGAAAAGATACTCAAAACCCCAACTATTTTTTCAATGAAAGTGGATAGTATGAGTAATGAAATAGAAAAGCTAAAGACTAATGAAGTTAAATTGAAGTCTGAAACTACAAATCAGCTAACTCAGCAGTGTGCAGAGCTATGTCGATCGAAAGACATTAAAATTCTAAAGCTAAAAGGAGACGTTAGGACACTCCATAAAACCCATAACGTTTATCAATCTACAATTGCAGGTTCAAGCGAAGGAGTTAGTGGACAAAGATATCAGAACATAAACATGAATAAGATATTTGAAAAACCATTTATACCAAAAACACAAAAAGACCCCTTGTACAAACCCCCATAAATTGCCACATATCGAGATAGTTTGAACCAAGATAAAAAAGCTTATAACCATATAGCCCGAGGATATATAGAAAATATCTACAAAGTACAAACTTTTCTAAACCTTAACCCCAAAGCTACAAATATCCAAGAACCAAACACAAACTACATAACCCAAAAATTGCAAGGTTACAACAAGCTAATCGCACTACCCAAAATCAATCCAAGCTTAATAAAAACATGTTTCGACTATGGATTATTAAATATCGTATATACCCAAGATGGAGAAGAACTAACAGCTATAGAAGAATTACATAAAGTATTCAACACCTATAAAAGAGTAACCAAAGGAAATCTATTTTATATAAAGTTTTATACTGCACTAGCAGAGATATTATACGACAAGATCAGACCAGTTATACAAGTTGTAAAAATAGGATTAACCAGAGATATGATTATACCGAAAAATATTGTACAGCAACCAAAGATACCCAAAATCGAGATACCTGATTTTTATGCAAATAAACGACTTATTGGATTAACCTACAATTATTCAAGAATTAGCAAATAATTACATCAATGGAAACCCAATATGGATCTATTATTCAAGAGACCATCAAATGATTTATTCAAATTCAAGAGAGATACGACCAACAGATATAGAAGATGTTAGACAATGGATAATGATATTACTTAACCCATAAAAACAATTTATTGCAAAAGCAATTAGGAAAGGATTTATTTCAGACGGATTATTAACAAGATATTGTAAGATAATTGGACACAAATATCCAGACCATCAATATTCGGGATGTAAAGGAGGAGAAAATATTATCCCAGAAGTGCAGCTAGAATAAAAGAAAAAAATCAACCAAGAAGATAAGGACACCAGCTAGAAGATAACAACGGAGCAATAATGGAAAAAATAAAAAACAAGCTATTAAATCATGAAAGTGACATGTAGATAGCTTTCTTGATTTCCTTTACGTAAATAATGTATAGGAACTATTGGCTTTTTAATTTTGTTGACTTTTTGGCACTTGCCATAATTGCTTTTTTGTCTTTGTAAGACTTTTTGTAAAAGATGTAATTATTAAGTAAGAGACGTGTAAAGATATATTAGGACAGGTGTAAAGTAAAATAATATACACACTTTCATTCTTAGGTTATAAATAGACGAGCATTTTGCTCAGTTAGAGGCAAGTCTTCATGTGTTGAAGCAAGCCTCCTTCTTTGTAAACAAAAAGCTTTTGAATATTTAATAAAAAACAGATATATTTCAAATAAAAAACTATGGATGAACAAAGCCCAGAATTATCAAATCTACCAGAACAGGTATATTTATTTATGGTTATGAATAGCTAAATTCATAAATTCCTGACAATCATGATATGATAAAATAAGTTCATGTTAGTTACTTTATAGTAGAATTATTCGAAAAATAGCATGCTAAGAAGTTTATTAGCAAAGTGAAAAAGGAGAAAAATCCCTAAGAACTATGCCATCCTAAAGGTGAAACCGGTGAGGCAAGAAAGCCATGATAGGGGAGTATCCAGAGTAGAGGAACTGTTTAAGGGAAAAGTATCCAGATTACCATGCTAATAGTGACCGAAAAATATGTTATTTAAGAATAATCTAGTATATAGTAATCTAAAATGATCATATTTTGTTATGTGTATGATTGAAGAGAATATTTTGAAAAAGCATCATATGAAAAATGAATACTTATTTATCTGACGAAATGGTAGACAAATTTAAAATACTTGTTTTATATGTACTTAAGGATATAGAAATTGTAGATATAAGAAAAATCATATTGAAAAAAATATTTGATAAATATTTTATGACTAGAATAAATTACATACCTCACTTACCTAACTACTCTTATAAATACTTACATACCAAACCTACACATCAACCATGATAAATTACGAATATTGAAAAATGAATATGAAAAATATACAATCAATGAAAAAATTAATGAAAATGAATTTAGAAGAATATATGAGAACCAAAGATATAAAATATATAGAATATCTTAATGAAAATATAAAGGAATCAATAAGATTAAAACAAACAACTAAAGAAAATTATGACAAAATATTTAATTAACCCACCTAAATGACAAATAATTTTGAAGTACTATTTTTATACATACTTAGAGATATAGAAATTATAGACGTAAAAAAATAATATAGGAAAAAATATTTAACATTGAAGATGAACAGTTAGATATAAATCAGATAGAAGACGAGTTAGGAGAAATATACTTAAGTGATGACAATCACTATTACTACCTAGATAATTATTCAGATGGATATTATACAGATTAAGTAATGCTAGAATATATTCAAAGAGTTAGAGAAAAACAAAGTTGGCTATACGAAGAAATTAATTATAGAAACCAGCTTAGAAAAGGAAGAGAACAATTAAAAGAAAGATTAATTTGGATAAATAAAACCATAAACAACTAGAAATAAAAGACAGTTTAGAATATGATTTAGACATAGAATTATTCATAGACGAAAAAGATAGGATAATTAACGAAATAGATAACCTAGAATTTAATATCAGATATAGTACAATTAGAATAAATTATTATAAAGAAATTTGCAGTATCACAACTACTTTAGGATAAAATGATAAACTATGAGTATTTAAAATATTGGAGACAAGATATGAAAAAAATAAGATTAACAGAAATACTTATGAAAGAGAATTTAATTGGATATTTTAGAACAAAAGATATAGAATATTTAGAATACCTCCAAAATAATATACAAGAATTACAAAGACTAAGAGAAAAAACTAAAGAATATTACAGTAAAACATTTAATCAAATACCATCTAATCACTCCCCAAGATCTGAACATTAATAAAATTAAAATAAATACACTAAAAATAAAAATGTTTAGAGAAGTTATGAAATATCCATGCACAAATAAAAATAGATCCATTAGAGCTATAATAGGTCTATTTATTACCCAAGTTATCCGCACCCCCTACAAATCGTAGGTCTATTTATTATCCAAGTTATCCGTATTTATCCGCACCCTCCTAAATCTAAAAAGTTGTAATTAATTATTTGTTTTGGTGTCCATTTATTATATTCATTCTTTGGATTATATCTTTTAAACTTATTTTTGTAATTATAGGTTGGTTTTCTTATTTCTAATGTACTAGGTATTATATTTTTATCTAGAGTATTTACTTCTGTATTTATTAGTTCTAGATTTTCTTTATTAATTACTTCTTGTTTTTCATTAATTTCTAGTTTTCCTATGTTTTCTAGAATTTCTGTATATATTTTACTATCTTCCGAATCATAATTATCTGTTTCTTCAGCATCTATTGTATTTATTTCTAATTCACTGGTTTCTGGTTCTTTATTTTTTATTTCTAATTTTTCTTTAAATTGATTTATCTCGTTTAATAATTTTTGTTCTGTATCTTTTCTTCTTTTTCTTTCTGTCTCTTTTCATATAAATCTTTTAGCATTTGTAGTTCTTTTTCTAATTCAGCAATTCTACTATTTTTAGTTTCTTCTATTTTTCTCGTATTTATTCTGTGATTTGTTGTTCAGATTTTATCATCTTATTATTATGATCTTTTCTCCTCCGTCACACATTTTCATGCAATGCAATCAGACTTAGATTAATTTATAAATCTATTGGTTGGCTCCAAAACTTTAAATTTTATATGGTTAAGTTAATGCTTAAAAGATAACCCTAATCTAAATTTGGACAGAGAAATTAATTTTCCCTAAAATTAAAAACAATTATCATACCTCCTCTCTTCTAAATTAATTGTCAATATTATTAAACATATTTTCCACAAGATAATTATTAATTTACAAAATAATAATGTTAGTTGTCACATTTTTTAACTGCTTCATTATTTATGATTTTATGAGAACCTGTTGAAATATGTGAAAACTAACATAAAATGGAAGAAGTATATAATACCAGTGGCAAATTTAGTAGTTTTAGCAGGTGCTCTGCACCTATAGCCCTTTTTCAAATTTAAAACATATACATAAAATTCAATTTTATTCAATTAAAGATATTTTCCACCTTGCTTTAAATTTGGGCAGATTTACTTCTCCGTTATCATATCAATTTATTAGATACTCGTGTCCGTGCAAGGTTCGAGCATTTTGACAATATTAATGTGTAAAAGAAATCCAACTTTGAGGAAGATTATTTCTACTTGTTTTAATTGTTTAGTATAGGAGTAAAAGAAAAGAAATGTAGTATGATGAACCGGTGTTAACATCATATATACATTCAGTGTGGAATAAAATTGAGCTTGCTAGACTGGTCCTACCAATACAAAAGTGATTATATAAGTGGATAAAAATCTAGCTAGATTGTTGCAACTGCAGTTGGCGGTAAGTCTTTCGTTTGGACATTCCTGGAAAAGTACATCATGCACGTCTCATTTGAAAGTTTCAAATATATAAGTTGAGGAGACATAAATTGATTCCGAAATATTTATTGCACCATAAAATTACCGAAATATCCTTAGTAGTCATTTAATAAAGAACAAAAAGATATTTATAAAAAATTACTAGCATATATAATTCAATTACAAAGGTTTAAATAAAAATATTATTAAAATAATATATGAGGACAAAACTAATAAACATAAGAAAAAAACAATATGCATGTGTAACCATTTTATTGCACCATAAAAATGAGGAAAAAACTAATAAATATAGGATAAAGCAATATGCATGTGTAATCATTTTACTGCACCATAAAATTACCGAAATATCCTTGATAGTCATTTAACAAGGAACAAAAAGATATTTATAAAAAATTACTACAATGTATAATTCAATTATAAAGGTCTAAATAAAAATATTATTGAAGTAATAAATGAGTACAAAACTAATAAATATAAGAAAAAAATAATATGCATGTGTAACCATTTTATTGCACCATAAAAATGAAGACAAAACTAATAAATATAAGAAAAAATCATATGCATGTGTAACTATTTTATTTATTACTATATATAAGTGAAGATTGGGGTGACAAAAATTATCAAAATACCTTTGATAGTCCCCCGACTTTCACTTATATATAGTAATAAAAAAATAATATAATAATAATAAATAAATAAAATATAAATAGAAATAATAGTAGTAATAGTAACAGTAAAAAAATAAGAAAGAAAGAATAAAAGGGATAAAATGTATGTACCAAAGTACCCACAAAAGACAAATTAGTAGTACTATCAAACCTTTACTTCTATATTAATTAATAGATAGAAATAGAAATCTTCATATGGAAGGTTAATTCAAGCTATCAGTCTAAAACAATAGATTAATCATAAATAATGTTAGAAAATTTTAAGTCCTAGTTAATTACACTCTAAGGGGTCGTTTGGTTTAAAGATAAGTTACATCGGAATTAGTTATGTTGGAATTAGTTATGCTGGAATTAGTTGTCTTGGGATAAGTTATTCTAATATTATTTTTTAGTGGTTGTTTGGTTTATGATAATAAAAATAATATGTAGCGCATTGTTTGTAAAAATATATCGTTTGTTTACAAAAATATCCCCACTTTAGTTAATTATTTTTATGTTTGTATTTCTATGACTTTTCTGTTTTTATTTTTTTTCCAGCAAACCAGAAATTCATATTTCAAGACAGCAAATCTATGATAAAAACTCCACACAGATGTGTCGACAAAGTTAAGATTTTTTCTCCAGAAAACTCGAAATTCATATTTCATGTTTGTATTGTCGTGTTCTCTCCATTTTAAGCATCAGATTTTAACTAGACAGAGGTATTAAAAACAGGTTTGAACTTTTATTGAGTGTTAAAATAAGAGTTAGAAGAATTGAGATAAAAAAAATAATTCTTTTAGAATGAAAGTGTCTTTCACGGGATGTTTATGTTAGCAGAATTAACAAGAAGGTGCACGAAAAAAGTTTTACATCTAGGTAAATCATATATGCAGGGACATTCTCAAAGGTGAGTTCCCACAATTTTGTATTCCAGTGTAGGCGTTATAGTTACTGTCCGTAAGCAATTTCAATGTAAAATGTTACCTAAACTCCAAATATTATTTAGTACAATTTGGGCAAGACCTATTAAAATAAGATTCTGCCCAATAAACACTAACTAGAAATTATAGCAAATTTATTTTCCTCGTCACAGTTATGCAATTATAAGTTCATCCAACAAGCATTCCTTTCAAGGTGATAAAAGGACACATGACATGACAAGCATTATTGTTTGCAGTTCTGGGATTCTACTACTAATTTTGATCAAAAACTAAAGCAGTCTAGAATTACTGTCATGAGCTGGAGAAATAGTCATTTACATTCACTGTGGAGACGGGACAATCTTTTCGGAACAGCTTTCAAAACCAAATTTGTATCCATTGCCCTGATAACATAACGAAAGTCAACTAGTATTAGACCAACAGTCTCCGGAAATTAGGCGTAAGGATAACAACAAATGCATCGCTTTGATGAGGGAGGAATACCAAAAACAAGGCCCAATGACTTGCAATGCCACAGTGTCAATTTTGAATTATTTGATGTGAAATGTGACCATACATATCAAGAATCAGTTAAGCGGTTGCATGTTTTAACTACGAAACTTGTTCAGGTACATTGTCTATGTTCACTGTTCAACTAACTTTTGGAAACTTCTTTCAGATAGCATTTGTATATTAAACACGAACAGATTATAGGTATCATGGAGAGAGCTTAGACAACCAAATGATGATACAATGCAAGTAATCATCCTACAAGAAACCAACAATAGACATGTACAGATATGTTGCTTATCAGAAGGAAATGAAACTTTAATCATACGACCTTAAGAAAATGAGAGATTGCTAGTTTAAATTATTACTACTATTAAGTTTAAGTTTTCCAGCATATAAAAGTAAATATGAAATGCGTATTATCATTATTAAGTTTAAGTTTTCCAGCTTATAAAAGTAAATATGAAATGCGTATTATCATTAAGTAGCAGAGACTACCCTTCTCCGATCACTATTTTTTGTGCAAAATTAAGGCTGACTGAAGAGTATACTAGCTGCAGAATATGGTACACCTATGTGTTTGGTTTAATGGGAAGGACACAACACGTCATGTTTGGGTTAGACGCACTTCACGTGTTCTAAGTTATGACCGTGCCATGGAAAAAGTTTGTTATTTAAATTGGGAAGAGGGCAGAGGAGTGGGCCTGACTCCCTAGAGTTCTTAACCTTTGCACAACTGGAGTTGGAGAAGAAGTCTACGTAGTTGTGCATAATAAACAAAACATATGGTGGCTTAGGAGTTACTAGTTGTTGTACTTGGCGCAGAACAAATAAATTCTGTTATGGCTCATCCTCTTAAGTTTGTTCCTTGCCTCCGAAAAATAATGCCTGAATCGCTGCTTTTTTTACAGCTCATAGTTTGCTTCTTACTTACTGGCTTTAACGTAACGTGGCAGGATGGACAACAATTTGTTACTCCTCAGTATCTCTACTAAGCAGATTTTTGAAAATCATTTTCTAATCACAAAAGTTAAATAGGCCAATAAAGAACCGACACATTATGTGGTAATCTTCCGCTTTAATCTCTTCTTAATTAGGTGAAAAACTAGTTTCAATGATTCTCTCAGATCCTGGAGAAAGAATATCTAATGTTTTATCTTCCCAAATCACTTGTAATTGAATGCATGTAGCATCAATAAGGCCAACAAGGTACAAGCACGGAACTGGTAAAAAAGAAAAGTAAAGAAAAAGAGGAGCATCCAGATACAAACCTGGCAATAACCATAGAAAGTTACTTCATCTCCATCTTCTAAGTATGTACGGGTAGTTCCACCCAAGGACAAAGGCTTTTATCCATTCCATGTTAATTCAAGCAAGCATCCATAAGATTCTGGTTCCTGGAGAAAGATGGACGAACTATAACATCAGTAAAAAATAACATGATGATAAGACAATAAAACGAGAGACCAAGGAAAATCAGAGCTAGGAGCTCTTAGGCATCATGCAGCTGACTAGTAAATCTTACCGGTCCACTGATAGTTCCAGTTCCAAACAGCTGACTAGTAAAAAGAATGTT
The DNA here is from genome assembly GCF_002878395.1 of Capsicum annuum. Classification (NCBI taxonomy): domain Eukaryota; kingdom Viridiplantae; phylum Streptophyta; class Magnoliopsida; order Solanales; family Solanaceae; genus Capsicum; species Capsicum annuum. The sequence continues at coordinate 198,640,262 of NC_061121.1, forward strand.
GTAATCACGAAATCTACTTTTGAAGGCGGAATAGAAGCAACCACGATCACTTCTAAGGTAAACAACATATCTACTAGTGTAATCCCACAAGTTCGGTCTACGAAGGGTGGTGCATACACAACCTTACCCTACCGTGTGAAGGTTTCTCGATAGACCGTTGACTCAAGTAAAGCATATCAAACTCAAGTAAGAAAAGGAATTACAATAGTTAAGAAGCAATGCTGAAATGGTCACTTCGAAGGTACCAAGTGAGACAAACAATAATTACCTTCTAATTACAGAGACACCACATAACCTCTTGCAGAAATCCACACCACTGCATACAGATCCTGCAGTCAACAGAGGTGGGTTTATTAAGTATATTTTTCATGTTTGAAGACGGCTTAACTTGGGATATGAAGAAGAGCTAAGTCTATGAATAAACATGAATAGAGAAAAATCTGAATCAAATGAAAATATTGTCTATAGTCCATGGGGACCTCGTTCCATGCGAGCCATGTCATATCAGTATTGTAATGAGTGATAGCACAACATTCTATATGAAGAGTTGGAAAAAAGTAAGACAATAATAGCATTTAGCTTCGTCCATACACCTAATATAGACTGAACTTACCAAATAGGCTAGGACAATAGAAGAAATCAAAACATTTTCGAGTACAAGGCATGAGTATTGCATCACGAGTATAGTGCTTACCGATTGGAGTGATAACCTGTTTTTCTGTAAACAGAAGATGTCCTAGTCCATGCTCAACAACCTGGTAAAGTGAGGCATAGATAAGGTAAAACAAAGATTTGGATTTCGCGTTATTAAAAACTTAACTTGATTACCGTGTAAGAAAGAAAAACTTACCAAACGAATCAATCTATCAGCATAAAACACAAAATCATGTTTCGTTGTCTGTGCATCACGGATAAGTGTATCCATGCCACGTATCTAAATGAAACACTAAACAATCATTAGAACAAAATAAAAGCTTGATATTAAAGAACATGAAAATGACTTCAAGATGAAGACGAGCAAATAATTGCCAAGATGAAAGCTTAAACAGTTGGGAGTAGAACATATCTAGGAACAAGATGGAAATAGCACCTGGAAAGTAGATTGAATAACATATAAGTTGGGGTATATTTTACAAAGATTATGTTCACCTTAGATGTCCGTCGACATGGAATGGAACAACAAGCAAAAACAATATCCTCGTGATTAAGACTAATCGGCAATCGAACAATAAGAAGAGCTCACAACAATTGTAAAAACAATCGCAGCCAAAAAATTCATGAAGTAAAATTCCTTTGGGTTCTTTTCTGAATTATGATTTTTATTTTTTGATAAAATCTCCTTATACTTGTTTACCGCTGAACTTATTTAGCATTTGAAGAACTAGAATCCTCAAAATTCTGGATAAATTCTATATTATTGTTTTTATTATTGTTTCGCTACAGCTTTGGTGAGGATGCTTTAGTAACTAGGATTTTGTGTAACTAGTGTGTATTAAATAGGTCAACTCTTATGTGAACATAATCCTAGCATCCTCGTGTCCCACATCAGCCATACACAAAAGAGTGAGAACATAATCGGAGGATTAAAAAATGACACTCTAATCAAACTTTGAAATTGTTAGTGAGCAAAAACTATCATACTAGTGCCAATACTTATATACACAAATTTATCATACTTAAAGCTTATCATTGACAACCATAAATATCATTGTTTGAAGCTCAAGCTCACCCATACGTAAAAAGATTTTCATTTTTTTGACATCTTCAGAGATTACCATTTTGGCTTTGATATGTTACTCTATGGTGTACCAATCGAATGCCGGGGATTCAATGATGGAGTAAACTTGACCACGCATATCAGAGTGATCACGATTTCCAATCTTGTCAATTAAGGCACCAATTCTTTTATTTTGACTTTCAGTAAAGTCTTTTATAACATCCGTCATACTCTTGAGGAATGTCTCATTAACATCCTTCACAACTCTTTTCCTTTTCTTGCTTTTCTCTTTTTCATTGACACTAGAAGAGGATTTTTTAGCATATTCACCTTGCTTTTCAGATGTATCATTACGTTCATGAGACAAACCTCTAGCATATTCATTTTCAGATGCTCCTGTAAAACTAGGTCCTGTATTAGCATTTTCAGATTCTCCAGTGGCTATATTAGGTCCATGACTACCTTCATCTTCATTTTCATCTTCATCTTTATCAACGTTAATAGGAAATCCCAAAGTCATATCAATAGAAATTCCTGATATTTGACTCTTTAAGATATCCTCAACAGCATCTAATGGCCCTTCTACATACTCTCTCGTTGCCCTATTTTTTCCAAATATTTCCTCCAAATCCACAAACATTGGCCATTTCTTAGTAGTCATATTTTTTTGCATTCAGTTCATCCTAGACAAACAATTAAAGAAAGATGACAACGATATATGTATCAATTATAAATTATGAAGAGAACTGGGAGAAATTCTATATGAAGCAATAATATTACAATAAGTAGATCAAAGTATTAATCACCTTTAAAAAAAATTCCCATTCTACTGGATCATCAACAATTATGGTTGCGTCACTATATTGAAATCCCAAACCACTTCGACCCTTTAGTAAACGTATGTTTGCATGACTTCTCTTCCACGCGTTTAATTTAGAATTGATATGTGGTTCACCTTTCAATCCACTGACAGGATGACGTTCACGCATATAGTTCTCTAACTCCCTCAGGTGTCCTGGCCTAAAAGTTCCATTATCGGCTCTCCAGCCATTAACACATAACTCTTTTAAGCCATCTATAAGAAAACTTTCTTCTGCTGGAGTCCATGTCCTTCGGGTTGAAGATGTTGATCTTTTTTGTGGATTTATTGAAGATTCTTAGCTATCCATTTTGCCGGTACAATCTTGTAAAACTGATCATCATTAGTATTAGTTAACATCATAAGGAACATAAGTATCTTCAAAACATCACTTAGCATCACAATAATAAATATTAACACATTTCACAAATAAAAAATTAAAAACATAAAGTACTGACACATCACAAAAGAAAAACTAATTAAACAATAGCTTTAACACCATACAGAAATATCAAAAACTAAACTAAAGAGGTACATCCAAAACACCATAAAACATATTACAAGCACGAAATAATTGAAAAGATCAATTATTTAAGTTTGCCTTCCACATTGATTGAGCCAACTCATCCCTCCATGTAGTCCATTCCTCTGATGATTCAATAACATCAATATTATCTTGTTGCTATTCTACTTGTTCTTCTATATCAATGTGTAAGGGATCCACTTACTTCTCTCTACGAATAAAGTTGTGTATCAAAAAACAAGCACTAATGATCCTATTATGAATCTTAATTGAATACCACTAAGGACTTTTAAGAATTCCCCAACATCCTTTCAAGAGACCAAATGACCTTTCAATAACATTACGAGCCCTAGCATGCTTCATATTGGAAAGCTCTTCTCGACATTGAGGTGGTCGGTTGTCACATTGCCAATCCGTTAACCAATATCTATACCCTCTGGAAGGTGAAAGAAAATCGTTTTCATTTGTATATCCTCCATCACACATATAAAAAAATATATTTTTGTTTATATAACATTATTGTTGTAATATAATTTTAATGTGAGCATGTGAATGATATTACCTTCAAGAATTTTCAAACCATTCGTTCGCGCTATAGCATTTCGTAATACTCGATCATCGATAGCTGATCCTTCCCAACCAGGTAATACATAAGTAAAATTGAGATTTCTATCACAAACTCCTAATTTTGATTTGTCCTTAAATGGAACTCTAATTTGAATATAAGTACCGTCCAATGCACCTAAACATCCCTATAAAATTAATATAGTATTGTCTCAAACTATTAATTTTTTTTTATAAACTATAGTCTTCCACTTTACTTGAATTAATAGATACTAAATTGAAAGTGCATATACCTTAAACCATCTCCATCGATCGTCACTCTCATCTTCAAGCGGTTTGGGATTAACAAGTAATAATGGAGCTAGTTTGAGAATAGCTCTCAAGCATTCGTTGAAAGCTTGACTTACGCTCCAACCGATCTAACATAATCAATTTTAATGGATCTATTCTTCTCATGATGAGCCAAAATATTTAGAAACATTGCTAACTTTTCACTACTTGACATATATTTGCTATCAGTCAAACCTCCAACTTCCTTAGTTAAGAGAACTAAAGTGTGAAAGGAATTTCTATCCGTTCTTAACTTATCAATACATGTAGTATCATTGTCTTGTATGATACAATTTAAATGAGATATAATTTAGAAACTCGGTTACTCATTTGGTACCCAATCATACACTTATTTCTTCTTATAGAATAACCATAAATAACCATGAAAATAAAAATACACATAACAAGATATTGTCGGCACACCATCTCCTCGGGGATGATAAAGCATTTAATATCGGATTGTAGTTGTTGATCCATAAAAAAAACTAATTGTTTCAGAATAAAAAAGAAAAAAGTTAATACAAAAACAAAATCAGTTTTTTCAATTAGAAAGAATCAACGAGGACAATTTTATAATTTCAAGCAGATAAAGAGAATAAATTTTTCTAAAACATATTGGGAAGATGTTAAAACTAATATTTCATCATCAAACAAAAGAGACGGGCTAATAAATAACAAATATCCACAACTGTAATTTTCACATACTGCTATGTCATATATAACTGGTACTATTTCACAAATTTTATCTCAATCGCATAAATTTCAAGCAATACATATTAATTCTTAAACAACTGTCATTTTCCCAACTCGTTACTAGTTAAGCTTCATCTAATAGGCATAATGCTATGTCTGGATTGATGCCCCCAAAACAGGCACAATCTAAACTTTGGATAGCTAAAAGCGAGACATTTTAGCAGAGGAAAAAAAAAAGATGGCCATTAAATCATAGGGAAAGAAGTTAAATGACTGATAGAAGAACATTCTACTATGTTAAATAAAATTTATCAAAATCCTAAAATATAACATTCACAAAAGAATTGTAATTTTGCTATTTGATAGAAAGGATGACTGAACTTATATATAAATAATGAAAAAGAATAGAAAAAAATGGGGTTCGGAAAAAAAATTAACCTTGTGAGTGAAGAGAACCCAGCAGCAGCAAGCTGAAGCAGCATAAATCTCTCACTGCATACATATATATATAGAGAGAATATTATTCATTTTTTTTGTAACAAAATAATCGCCATTATTTTGCATCATAGTCTTGAGAGGATGAGGCGTCTGTCTTTCCTTTGTCTTTGCCTATATACATTCCGAGTCTCATAAATTTGTTGAGTCTGTTGTGATAATTCATAATGAAGAGGTACCTGTGGTCTTGAAACTGGCTAGGAGTATTCTCCTACACTTTCTGGCAGATCTGGATGGCCGTGCGGATTACCGTCAGTTTTTTGATCTTGTATTGTTGGTAAATTACTTATAAATATACACCTATATGGTTATTCTCTCAGTGTTTAGCAATAACGATGAATTAATCTGTAAATTCCTAGGGATTAAAAAAGTCCAAATTTTTTTTAGTATAAATAACATAGAAAAAGAATTAAAATAAATACGTAAAGAAATTAGTCAACTAAAAGAAATAACCCTTTCATGAATAACATCCCTATAAATGATCAACTTAACTCATAGTCTTGAATTTTTATTCTTGCTAAAATTTTGACTGTACTAATTTTGACCTACTACTATGAGTACCATGTGCATGAGGCTCATGTTTGACTTGACAATTTGTCTTATAAATTGTCGATCAGGTAAATCTGTTATTTTAGTTGTTCTATTAATTCTTCTGTACTAGGTTGTTGTTCGATCTGAGCTTTTTCTAATTTTATCTACTCCTTTTATTATCTGTTTATTATTATAAAAATTTGTATCACTTATACCACCAAATATGTGGTATAACTTATCCTGATAATATTATTAGTTTCGGAATAAATTGTCCTGAGTATTGCTAACCAAATAATGTATTAAAAAATTTATTTCGGAACTATTATTTTATCCCAGGATAATTTACCTTAGTACCCCACACCAAACAATCTCTAAATCTTAGTAGTCCTATTTTTCCCCGAAGCAAATTTATTTAAATTCAATATTTATACAAATTAAAGTGATTGAGGAATTATATATTATATCACGCTAAAAGGATAAATTAAAGGAGTAGAACAATATGTTAAATATAACATTTGAAGTTACAAGTTAAACAAGAATGTATATATTGATGACTCATAATAAAATAATAATATTTTATAAAATGTACATGTCTTACATTTGTTAACTGTGTACAATTTTAAGCAAAATTTTATGCAAAAATTACATGACACGACAAATTAAGGTCCTATTTATTTATATGAAATAGATGTAGATTATAAAAATTACATAATATAGCAAAAATTTAAGATTCTGTAACAAATACGCGTGATTATATTTATTATTCACGTGAATAATATTAGGTATAGATATTTTTCATGTCAATATACTTATTAAGCATACAAGATATAATACACTTCATTATTATATTGTTACATAATTAGACATCTTATATTTCATTGAAGAAGGATTATATATTCGTAGATATATTTATTATGCTAAAAGATATTATATACTTTATTATTATTAAGCATATAAATATAATATATTTTGCTGGGTTTTAAAATTGAAATGCTATTATATTTCATAATTAATCAAAATCTTGCTCTTTTTTCGTAAATCTATGAACAAATAGCATTTATTTACAAAATTTTCTCTAAATTCATGTGGTGTACAATTTTAGGGTCAAAAACTCATGTTGACCTGGCAAACGGTTACAGAACAAATCTCAAAGAGTACTTCTTTTTCGAATAGTAAACAGAAGAAAGTTTATTTATCTTTAAGCTACTAAGCTGAACTCTACATTCCGTCTACAGCTAAGCAAAAACATAAAGTCACAAGTGTCTCTTTTTAATTTTTAGGAAAAAAAAATCTTATATAAACTATTAATATAACTATGGATAAAGAAAGTAGAGAGTAAGGAAGGACCCATTTGATTATAAAAATTATTCATGTTTTTCTCCGAATACTATTTTACTTTTTTTTTAAAATTAATATTTATTATAAAAATTTCAAATTCAAGTTGTATTTCAAATTTTGAAAAATAACCTATTATCTATTTTTTTTAAAAAAATTGTATTTAAGTACATTTAATTATAAAAATTATGTTAAAAATTTATTATAAAATATAATCAAATACGACTTTTTCGCAATCTTGCATGCACGTGTACGTGAAATAATGCGACGTGCATTGAAATTTCCTTTTTATCGATCTAGCTGTGTAGATTAAAAAGATTACATCGATTTTTTTTTTTTATAATAAGCCTAAGTAAGATAAATGCTAAAAGGAGAAAAATAAGAGGAGAGTGAATATAATTCATCAAAATGTTTTTCCAACCCTGCATAAATATGAACATAAAATACTAGGTGCATCGAAGTTTTCTTTTATCTAGTTGCACAAATCGAGAGCATTTAGCTGATTTTTGCTTATAAATCTAAGTAAGTTGAATGCCAAAAGGAAAAGAAATGGATGAAAGAAGACATTATCATTCATGAAAGTGAACATGAAAGAAATATTATGTACATCAAAATTTACTTTTATTTAACTACATGATCGAGAGGATTTTGTTGGTTTTTGCTCATAAGCTTAAGGAAGATGAATGTTAAAAGGAGAAAAATAAGATGAAAAAGCAAATTATTATTCGTAAAAATTTTTTTTTAACCCTACATGAATGTAAACGCAGAATATTATATGAACTCATATTTTTTTTAATCTTTCTATAGATCGAAAGGATCCCACTCATTTTTTGCTTAGAAACCTAAATAAGAAAACACTAAAATGAATAAAATAAGATAAAATTCATCAAATACTTGATTTAAGAGATCGTTTAGTTTTGAAATGAGATGAACAAAGTTATTTTATGTGATAAATTATTTCATAATATATATAAAATAATTTATTCCATAATTATAATACAAATAATGAAATAAATAATCTTAAAAAATTAAATAATACTCCTAAATAAATAAACACATAATAAAACACCCCACATCTTATTGTAAATTATTAGCATCTCTCGTCCCTCGTGACAAACAAATCCAAAGTTTAACATCAAAGTCAAAAAGAATTGAGGTTAAAATCTAACCCTAGTTAAGCTAACTCAACACTTCAAGCCGAGCCACGAAAAAGAACATTTCTAACATTTCTATACCTCCTTGCCCCCCTTCTCTCTCTCTCTCTCTCTCTCATAGTCTCAATTCATACGCTAAAAAAAACACCATTTTCTTCTCTCTCTAACTCTAATGGAGTCGACCAAGTCGACGACGACAACCATGACCAATTTTCCTTACAACTTTTCATCTCTTTTCCATCAAATTTAGCACCAAAATTCAGACATTCTTTCAATTCTTCAAAAATAAAATTAATATCTGTTTTTGAACTTTTTTGGATCTTTGAAAAGTTTGAAACAAAAAAACAATGGGTGAAGAAGAAAAAGGAGAAGTATCTAACAAGTTGATTGAAATAGTAAATGAAATATCAAGCATTTCGGAGTTCAGAAATTCAGTAAAAAAACAATACTGTAATTTAGCTAGAAGACTTAAGTTGTTGACTCCAATGTTCGAAGAAATTCGTGATAGCAAAGATAAATTATCAGCTGATTGTATGAAATCGTTGATATGTTTGAAAAATGCTCTTGAATCTGCTAAGGAGTTGCTTAAATTTGGTAGTGAAGGTAGCAAGATTTATCTGGTACGTATGTTTAATTATTTGTGCTTGCTTTCTTTAGCTTATTTTTTTTTTCCGATTTGATTTGTGTTTTACTTGCCTGTTGTTGTTTGGAATTAGAAGCAAGTTTGTTGGGTTGATTTTTTTATGTTTGATTTGTGTTTTTCTTGTTTCATCAGTTTGAAATTAAAATCAAGTTCAGTGAGCTGAGTTTTTCGATTTGATTTGTGTTTTACTTGCCTGGTGTTGTTTGAAATTAAATGCAAGTTCGTTCAGATGATTTTTTGACTGTTTGACTTGGGTTTTGCTTGCTTTTGCTGTTTGAAATTGAAAGCAAGTTCGGACAGGTCAGCTTCTTTTTTTATTTTCCATTTGATTTGTGTTTTCCTTGCCTTGTGGTGTTGGAAAGTAAAAGCAAGCTCGTTCAGTTGATTTTTTATTTTTTCGATTTGATTTGTGTTTTCCTTGTTTGGTGTTGTTTGAAAACTAAAATCAAGTTCAATGAGCTGGTTTACTTATTAGTTAATTTTTGTCCTGTTTAATTTGTGTTTTCCTTGCTTATGGTGTTTCAAATTAAAAGCAAGTTCGTTGAGGTGATGTATTTATTTTTTAGATTATTCTGTTTGATTTGTGTTTTGCTTTCTTCTGGTGTTTGAAATTAAAATCAAGTTCAATGAGCATTTTAATTTTTTCTAAAGTTCAATGAGCTGATGTTTTTAAATTAGATTTTTTCTGTTTGATATGTGTTTTCCTTGCTTCTGCTGATTGAAATTAATAGCAAGTTCTCTGAGGTGATTTTTTTAGTTAGATCTTTTCTGTTTGATTTGTCTTTTCCTTGCTTATGGTGTTTGAAGTTAAATGCAAGTTCATTCAGGTGATTTTTTTGTATTTTTTTATTTGTGATTTCCTTGCTTTTGCTGTTTGTAATTGTGACGATAAATTTGAAATTTTGTAAGGAAATTGTTTGCTTGCTGAAACGATTGGAGCAAATGTAGTAACAAATTAATCCTAGTAAATTCCTTATATGTTCATCTGTTGGATTTTGTTTCTGATTGGAGTTATTGTGTCTACATTGAAGAATCTTATGAAATCCTATAGAGAAGATTTCATTTTGTTACAAAGCATTAGATCAGTGATAGGATGTTGCAAATTAGCCGCAATGAAATATTCCTTCTGATATTTATTATCATGATTGTTTTTGCTGCCAGCCAACTAAGATTTTTCAAGATTGGCTCTTTAAGATTAGTAGGTTGGCTCTACACTAATTCAATCTCCTTATATGGAAAAGAGTTGGCTTTGCTTTTATCGATGTCCTTCTAATATGCTGCCATTTATTATTTTTGAGTCATTCCCTTACGGAATTTAATTTAAATTCTGAAGTCTGAAGGAAATGGTGCCTATTTGCAGGTGCTAGAAAGGGAGCATATCATGAATAAATTTCAAGAGCTTACATCTCAGCTTGAACAAGCTTTGAGTGGAATTTATTATGAAAAGCTTGAGATATCTGACGAAGTTAAAGAACAGGTACATGCCATTTTCTAATTAACTCTTCATTCCAAATGGGGAGATTGTTCTGGAAGAAGCAATATAAGTTGTTCTGGAAGAAGCAATATAAGTACTTGACATCATTCCCCTACGTATTTCACTATTTTGTGTCTCGAGTTTTTATATTTCATGATTACGAGATCATTTTGAAAAAAAATAATTGTTCTTCACTGTCCAAGGATGTGCCAAACATGTGTTAATTTGACATAATAGATCTATTAATTTTCTCTGAACTCAAAAACTGTAAGAACTAGACAAGTGAATAGGTTCACGCCATATATTAGTCTATCGGAAATTAGAGTGGTTCAAGTACGATATTCATCTTTGTAGCATATAGCTTGATGGAATAAATGGCCTACGGTTAAACACATTTCATTTGCAGTTCTTCACCATCTATAACTTCTTCTGCTTTCAGGTTGAACTTGTCCTTTCTCAGTTCCGAAGAGCCAAAGGAAGGGTTGAGACACCTGATGTTGAACTGCATGAAGATTTGCTATCTCTTTATAACAGGAGTAATGATGCCGCTGTAGATCAGGCTGTCCTAAGGAGGTTAGTTGATAAGCTACAGCTGACTGAGTTAGATGACCTTAAACAAGAATCACTAGCTTTGCATGAAATGGTCATTGCTACTGATGGAGATCCCGAGGAGAGAATAGAGAAGATGTCAATGCTACTAAAGAAAATTAAGGACTTCGTACAAACTGAGAATCCAAACATTGATTCTTATGCAAGGGATAAGTCTTCAACTGTTAGTGGACAAGCATCTGCAGACAGAAGCCAGAAGGTCACAGTTATACCAGATGATTTTCGTTGCCCTATAGCCCTGGAGTTGATGAGAGATCCTGTCATTGTTTCAACTGGGCAGGTATTGACGCTGGTTCCTTTTAGCCTATTGGTATAAAATTTAGTTGAAACTATCTTTTGCTTATTCATTCATTACAGAAAGACATCATTACCAGATTTTACCCTTTCATCTCGTCATACATTTACGAGGATAGATAACTAATATCTTGCTTCGGTGTTTATGTGTACTTATTAGTTGTCTGTCAGAATTATAATTTATGAGTGATCGCAACAGATCTCTAATCTATATGTTTCAATTAGGCAGCAGTATTATTACTCAAAATCATAATAATTAGGCAGCAGTATTTGATATGGTTGAGAAATATAGGAGAAAAAATATTATTGAATTGTTGTAACTACATTATTAATTTGAGGCCCTATTTATAGACAATACATTCCAATCCTTTTCCTAGTAGGACACTACATTACAATCCTTTTCCAAGTAGGATTTTATATGCTATTTCAATTCCTACTCATATTCTAACACTCCCCCTCAAGCTGGTGCATAGAAGACATATGTACCAAGCTTGTTATGGATGTAACTAATATGAGAATCAGTGAGGGACTTGGTGAAGATATCTGCAAGAAAACTGATAAGGATTGCTTTGGACGTCTGGGAGACCTCAATTGAAACGGAACAAATTGAAAAAATGATCTGAAAAGTAGTAAATATTGCCGTAAAGTCGATGTGTCGCTGGAAAATTGTCGAAAACTGGTATAAAATATACGGGTCATCTCGAAATCAAGAGCCGAGTAGATCTTGAACATGAAATTCACCGGAAACTTAGCCAAAACATGCTCACACGCCGGATTATTAGATTTGATGGCTGAAAAGTGACTACAATCTGAGGAAAAAAAAAGTATATGGGTGGGTCGGAATGATGACACGACCCTACTGAAAAGAGAAATATGTGTAACGTCGGAATGATGGAACGACCCTATTGAGAAATAGAAATTATATGAGTAAGGTCGGAATAACGGCACGATCCTACTGGAAAAGAGAAATTATATGGACAGGGTCGGAATGATGGCACGACCCTATTGAAAAAGATCTGAGGAGTCACCAGAAAGATGCATGGTTCTATGCAACTCAGATATGAGACAGTAGTCCGAAAAGATGCACGGTGCTACGCAAATCAGATATGAGAAAATAGTCACCGAAAAGAAGTACGGTGCTAAGAAAAATAGATATGAAAAAGTAGTCATCGGACAGATGCATGGTGCTACGCAAAGATATGAGAAAACAGTCACTAGAAAGATACACAGTGAGTCAGTGACCCAACTTTTGCTAACATAATCATTGGCCAGATGGGTGGCATATATGGATTATAGCCTCCCGCCGGCAGCGGAAACTCTTTGATTCTTTTACCAAGATCGTGGAAGCTTTGATACCATGTGAAGAAATATAAGAGAAGAATATTATTGAATTGTTGTAACTACATTATTACATTGAGGCCCTATTTATAGACAATACATTCCAATCCTTTTTCTAATAGGACACTACATTACAATCCTTTTCCAAGTAGGATTTTATATGCTATTCCTATTCCTACTTATATTCTAACAATATGCGTGTTCTAGGGTAAGCGAAATACATAGATATTCGCTTCAAGTTGTCTCCAATGATTACTTAAACATTTTAACTATCTGAATGACCAGATACACCTATCGTCGGAAAAAATGTGGCTTATAAACACCCGAGTCCCACAGACTATATGCGTAAGTTACACTCGCCAATGACGAGTCAAATAACCAATTAAAGAACAACACATACAATTCGTAATAAATAATGTCACATGTAATTACCAAATAAAGAAATACATTTAAAGAAAATATCTTTTTCCTTACTCTCAACGAGGCAAGTGCCCCCTCCCCTCTTTTTATTCCTTCTGCCCCCCTCTGACTTGCCTCCTTTCGCCCATGTTCTTCCCCAAAACAGAACCCTCTGTCACCCCTTGTCCCAACAACATCGCCAAAACAGAACCCTCTCTCACTCATCTTCTTCCGTTTCTTTCTTTTGAAGGAATTTTAAGCAAATGAAGATTGGAAAAGTTAAAAAAAAAATATAAGATGCTCTGGGATCGCCGGAGTAATCTCAGACCGCTGCTCCTGTGAAGGCTCCACTACTCCATTAAGCTCTCCCGCTATTTCTTCTCTTTTCTCCTCTATTTGTAGGGAAAATCAAAAACTCAAAACATGCAAAAGCTAAAAGAGTGAGGCCAAATTCAGTGATCATGAAGGTTATCCGTGGGTGAACTTTGATGGTCCATCGGGTATAAGTGGAACTCGACAGCTGAACCTTGAAGGTTGTCCATAGCTGTACTCAATGTGAGCTTGTGTTTGTTTTTTAATTCTTTTCTGTGTCAAGGTTCAAAGAGAGGCGGTGGATTTATAGTTGAAGGTGGTAGAACTACTGATGTTGGGATGAGGAAAGTTCACATGGAGTTTTGGGTGGAAAAAATCTGGTACTGTTGTTGAGAGATTAAAGAGAGAAAAAAAAGGTAATGCAGAATGGCCCACATACAAATTTAATTTTATTTCGGAAAAAAAAAGAGAGGTCTTATAAAGGCCTCACACGCTAAAATTTAACTAAAATACTCGTACTTTCCCATGCCAACGTGAGGTGTCTATGAGAGACATATTTGCCAAGTAGAAATGTGTAAATGGTCAATGTCTATCTGATCGTTGTGGAAAACTTATGTGGCTATTTATGTTTTCACCTTTAAGAAATGATTTTGAAGAACTATCACATCTACTAGTTATCGTAAAATAAAAAAGAACCATCATATCAACTAGTGGTTATAGCTTTTTCTAGAGAAGAGATGCTAAAGGTAAAATCACCATGTACGAACAAGGTTACATATTAGTGAGTTGGTTCAAATTTGCTGATCAAACATCAATAGAAACAAGACAACAACTATGCCTCGGTTCCAAACAAGTTGGGATTGGCTTATATGAATCCTCACTGTTTCATTTAAGCGCAACTCATTTCATAGTCATACCAAATAAAAGTGAAAAAAAAGTTAACCCTATGTAAATAAATGTTGTAATAGAAGTAATAGATAGTTTCATACCTAAAGCTATCTCAAAAGACCTCTCATTTTATCCTCAATATGTGCTACTTGCACCTTCTGGGCTAATGTGAATCATTTTTATCTTATCTAAAATCTTGTATGAGCGCCATCCATCTTAGCATTTGTATTTATGCAACACTAATCTTTTGGATATCTTAGACTTCCGTGGCCCAACATTAACTACCATATGACATTGCGAATCTTATAACTATTCTGTAGAGCTTATCTTTGACTTTGGTAGGCTTCTTTCTATCACATAACAGCCCGATAACACTTCTCCATTTCAATCATATGGTTTTGATTCTATGAATCATCTTATCATTCCATTCTCTTGAAATAACGAGCCTAGATATCTAAATTGCTTAAATTTTGGTACCGCAATCCCATCTAGTCTTACCTCCACTTTTCTCTTCTCATGCTGACTAAACTTCTTGTGCATGTATTCAAACTTACTTCTACTTGTCCTAAACCCATAACTCTAAAGCATTTCTTCAAAGTTCAAGCTTTTGGTTGAAACTGTCGTTGGTCTTGTCAATAAACACAAGATCATCAATAGTAATGGAAACTCACCTTGCATCTTGCTCAACTCATCCACAACTAAGGACAAGGGTTCAATGTCAATCGTTGGTTCAGCTCCACTGTTAAAGGAAACTCCTTTGTATCTCTTTCATCCTTTGAAAAAAGACATGTGATTTCTACTAGATAATACTTCATTTAAAGGTGGAGTTGTAATTTCCATATTTTCATTTTTAATAGGTTAATTTTTACTGGACTTGCAGACCTATGAACGCTCTTGTATTGAGAAGTGGCTGGAAGCTGGACATAGCACTTGTCCCAAGACCCAACAAGCCCTCACAAGCAAATCTCTGACACCCAACTATGTGTTGCGTAGCGTTATAGCACAGTGGTGTGAAGCAAATGGGATTGAACCACCCAAAAGACCAGGCAGTTCTCAACCCAACAAGTCTGCATCTGCATGCACCCCTGCTGAACACTCGAAGATAGAAAATCTCCTGAGAAAGCTCAAATCAGGAAGCCCTGAAGAGGCACGTTCCGCTGCATGTGAAATCCGCCTTCTTGCTAAGCGTAATACTGATAATCGTGTTGCAATAGCTGAATTGGGTGCCATTCCTCTGCTCGTCCATCTTCTATCCACACCTGATTCTCGAACTCAAGAGCATGCCGTTACAGCACTTCTTAACCTTTCCATATGTGAGAACAATAAAGGAAACATTGTAAATTCAGGGGCAGTGCGTGGTATTGTGCATGTACTCAAGAATGGAAGCATGGAAGCACGTGAAAATGCAGCAGCCACCCTTTTCAGCCTTTCAGTTATTGATGAAAATAAGGTCACCATTGGTTCTTCAGGAGCAATTCCTCCGCTTGTGGCATTATTAAGTGAAGGTACACAACGGGGAAGGAAAGACGCAGCTACAGCGCTTTTCAATCTATGCATTTATCAAGGGAATAAGGGCAAGGCAATAAGGGCTGGAGTCATACCTACACTGATGCGACTGCTCACAGAACCTCAAGGTGGTATGGTTGATGAAGCACTTGCTATTTTAGCAATCTTGTCGAGTCACCCAGAAGGGAAAGCAGTTCTTGGAGCTGCAGAAGCAGTTCCTGTTTTGGTGGGTGTGATCTCAAATGGTTCTCCCAGAAACAAAGAAAACGCATCTGCAATTTTAGTACACCTCTGCTCTGGCGACCAACATCATCTGGTCGAAGCGCATCGACTTGGTTTGACGGGTCCTTTGATGGATTTAGCACAAAATGGCACAGAAAGAGGCAGAAGAAAAGCAACCCAATTGCTTGAAAGAATGAACAGGTTTGCTGAGCAGCCGAAACAGCCTCAGGCACAAACCGAGTCTCAAACTCATAACCAGCTGTCGCGATCACCACCCTCATCTACTAATGCCATTGACAGTTGAACGCTGCCAAACCGAGTCTCAACTAAATGCTTATCATTTGTATTTCTAGTTAGCATGGCTTTTCGTTCTTGGTTGTATTCTAAGCAGTTGATGACATTTAGCATGGTTTTAGAGAAAGGGGTGGGGTGAGGGAAAGGTGGAAGATCACCTATCCTGTTTGTTCATTAAGTTATTTTATTTTCTTGGGTTAAGGGGTATAGGCCGTGGAATGAGGGTTAAACTTGAAAACACATAGAAACTGAAAAATTGGCATGCAAAAGTGTCTGATGTATTCTATGCAGTAACAGTTGTACAAGTGTAATCTTCCTCAGTTTTTAACGAAGGAGATGGTTTCCATTACAGAACCCCCCTTGTACGGGGAATCTTATAGTTCAGATAGAACTCTCACCTTGTTGGTGAAGTTTCTATTCTCCACATTATAATCTCCTTTCAATTTCCCCTTTTCCTGCGCCAAATTTAAAAAAGAAAAAAACAAAAAACATGCTTCTTGTTGTACACCAAGATAGTCAAATTCTTACCAGAAATGAGAACCAGAGTAAGTCTGCTCTTTGCCTGATCTTTTGTACGTACCACTTTCTTAAGCTTCAGTATGATCATAATTTTGAAGTTGAAACTCAAACTTGAAAAATCGAGTTTTGAAATTGTATTTGGATATGCATTTTATTTTAAAAAAAATTGAAGTGAGTGAAAGTGAATTTTTTCCTAGAAATTAGTGTGGGTCAGTTTTTGGACTTGAAAATTTTTTGAAGACTGGTTTTCAAAATCTGATTCAAATTTATGATCAAAAGATTTTTGTAATAAATTTTCAAATCTCATTCAAAATTTTGGATCAACACTAGCGTTCAATGAAAAGATCGGAGAGTGGCCCCTCACATTTTGCTTAGTTTCTGTGGAACATGTTAATTACTCCTAAGTGCATTTTTACCTTTCTATTTCCTGAGTTTCATTTTAGTTGACATCTTTCTAAAAATATTTGTTTTAATTTAGTTATTTCAATGATGAAACTAAGAAGATTTTAATATGTTCTTTCAATAATACCCTTATCATTAAATGACTAAATAAGTTGTATATATTCAAATTTATATTTTCAAAGCATAATTAATAAGACTAATTTGGTAAAATAGACCCCTAATAAATATTTTTCTTAATAGGTGTGTCAAGTTTATAGGGGTCAACTATTATGAAACGGAGGGAGTACATTAAAATTTCTCCATATTGTTAGTGTTTGTTCAGAAATTTTAGGCTTAAGTCATCGATATGCCCTTAAACTTGTTTCAAAATTTTACTTGGACTCGTCAACTTAGACTTGTACCTATTGAATACCTATATTATCTAGAAAATTGTTCCTATTAGGCATTTTCGGATATTTAGCGAAAATTGTGAAGTGTGTAACATACTTACGGTGACATGACAAAAACGACTAATTAAAAGATGACATGTGGTATTGAGATCCCAAATAATTATTAAAAAATAATTATGTCAATACCCCACTCCCCTTCTTCCCCATTTTCTTCTTATTTTTTGACTTTTGTTATTCTTTTTCCCTAACCTCAAAACTCAATTTAAAAAAAAAATAATTAATTTTAAATATATCTTCTATTTTTCACATTTCTTTCTACACATCCTTAATTTCACTTTCTTTTTCACACATCAATTCATATTTATGATTTTTTTATATTGTGAGTTCTTTAGAATTTAAATTCTTTAATAATTTCAAAGAAAATAATTTCATATTCATATTAAGTTTGTTGGAAAAAATGAAATTTCGTTGAATTTTTTTTTTTATCCATTTTTTCTGTTTTACAGTTTTTTTTCATTTTCTCCTCACCCCATGGCTGCTATGAGCTCTCTCACCTAGGTCTGCTCTGTGTGAGGAGTGTATTCTTTGTTTTTACTGTGACATCAGAGACGCCATAATGTGAGTGGTGTGTGAGTATATTGAAATCTTCCCCTGTGTGAGGAGTGTATTCTTTGTTTTTAGTGTGACATCATAGACGCCATAATGTGAGTGGTGTGTGAGTATATGGTGTGTGTTGTCTTTTGTGTGTCCATGTGTGTGGGTTGGTTATTGAGAATAAAAAATGAAAAATGGAGTGGAAAAGTGAGTAAGTTGTCCAAAATGTGAGGGAGTATGTCTATTTGTGTTAAAATTGTGGAATCTTTTTTCTTCTCCTTTTGGCCGGCAATGACAGCTGGTGGTGTGGCGGAGGAAATGGTGGCAAAGAGGTAAGGAAGACAACAGCTTGGGGGTGGCGGGGTGGGGGTGTTTTTTATTTTTTTAAATTAAGAAATTATTATTATATAAAAATTGTATTAATGAAACAATTTAAGTATAATTTTTTTAATAAAAATAAAAATAAAAATAAAATATTATTTGGTATCAATCACGCGCCTAAGGAGAGTGGGTTACACTTTTCTTGCCACATCAGCGATTTGTGCCTTATAGGTATAAGCTTTGAATAATTTAGGTATTCAATAGGTACAAGTCTAAGTTAAGGGGTCCAAGTGAAATTTTGAAACAAGTTTAAGAGACTATCGATGATTTAAGCCAAAATTTTATGGCTGCTATATATATATATTCAATAGTTATAAAAAAAATGCGAAATTAGAAAGAGCTTGAATATAAAAAAGTCAAATATTAGTAACTTTTTCCTAGTAAAGTTATGTAATAACTGATGTGCATCATTTAAATACAATTTTTTCTTTAAATTAGATATTCATACTTGGAATTTACTGTGTGCATGATAATTAATGATGATTACCATAAATATTTTGGTATTTTATGTTGTACATAATATATTTCTTATAAAATATTGTTGCATAATATTTGAGTATGATGTTGTAGAAAGGTAAATTTACAAAGAATGCAGAGAAAATTGAAGGAAATGTGTCATTTAAGTTTTGAATGAAGGACTAGTGACATTGACCAACTTAAAGGGTCAAACATAATTATGAAACTTAATTAAGTTAATTGTGGACTTGATTAATATTTTTAAAACTTTCTAATCTTTTCAAAAATACAAATCAACCCACACCCACAAAACTCCCCCCTCTGCAAATCAATGGTCTCTCCTCTATTTCTCTCGATAGTTTCTCTCTAACTTTTCCAAACCAACAACTTTCCAAATTTCTTCCTTCAATCTTCTGCAACTTCAACCTCCGGCGATAAATAGTTTTGAGTTCTTGCCCGTTCCTTTTTTACTTTCAACCGTCAGTCGACGTGACAACATTCTCCGGCGACAATAACTTTGAGTTCTTCATCGTTTCTTTTTTTATTTTCACAAATAAAAAATTAGGGATTTTTAGTTATGAAGAAAACGAGGAACTTGAGTTAACTTCTTTCTAGTATGAGTTAACAGTTTTAATATTTGTTACTTAAATTTACAATAGGGACTCAAGAATATCCTAATTTGTGGTATTTCTTTTCTTCTCTTTTCGGAGTGAAATATGATTTTTTATTGTTACTGTAGTTCTTGTTGTCGAATATTGTTGTAAAAAAAGTGAGAGTTGCATTTTATTTTTTTCAAAGACATCTTTCTGGCCAAATCGAACAAACAACTGTTGATTTATTGGTGTTTGTCATTATTTTTTTTGATGTTTTTTTTATTTGTATTTGTACAATATTGATTTTGTTGGTAAATATTGATGTTCTTAGCGTGTGTTAGTTACTTAGGTGATTTTAGTAAGTAAAATTATAATTTTTAGTTGAATTTCTCATCTGGGTGTATCTGATGCTGCTGTTTTTCCAACAATGGATAAAACATGTAACGTGAATCCAACAAATGAGTAATCTGTTTCAACATATGACTTATCTGTTGCAACATTTTAGTCATATGTTGCAACAATATGTGGATAATTTGTTGCAACAGACGAGTAATTTATTCCAACATATGATTGATCTGTTGCAACATATTAGTCATATATTGCAGCAACATGTGGGTAATCTGTTGCAACAGATGAGTAATCTGTTCCAACATATGACTGAGCTGTTGCAACATATTAGTCATATATTACAACAACATGTGTGTAATCTATCTGTTGCAACAGATGAGTAATCTGTTCCAACATATGACTAATTTATTGCAACATATGAGTCATATATTGCAATAGATTACTCATCTGTTGGATTCATATTATAGTGTTATAACATGAATTCAACATATGGGTCATCTGTTGCAATAAGTGAATAATCTGTTGCAACAGATTATTCACCTGTTGTAACAGATGACTCATATGTTGGATTCATAATGCAGGTTCTATCCATTGTAGCAGTAGCAGATAAACTAAATACGAAATTCAACAAAAATCATAATTTTACTTACAAAACCACCTATGAAGTAATATCCAAGTGATATACGAACAAATTTAGTTATTACAAATAATTGCTTAATTTTAATTATTCAAATAAAACTGGTCAATTGATCATTCCACTCACGACGAATACACTTATTTGATCATATAATTATTATAAAATTAATTGAAATTGTAAGTGAACTTATCAATTCATCTTTAATTTAGTTAAAATCAATTTAGCTATTACTAATAATGACTTAATTTGAATCATTTCAAATAAAATTAGTCAATTGACCAATCTACTCGAGATGAATACACTTAGTTTATCATGTAATTACTATGAGATTAATTAAAATTGTAAGTGAACTTATCAGTTCATCTTTAATTTTAGTTATAATGAATAATGACTTAATTTTATCCATTTCAAATAAAATTGGTCAATTGATCACTCTATTCATAACGAATACACTTAGTTGATCATTTAATTACTGTGAGATTAATTGAAATTGTAAGTTCATCTTTAATTTTAGTTAAATCAATTTAGTTATTACTAATAATTATTTAATTTGAATCATTTTAAATAAAATTAATCAATTGATCACTCAGGACAAATACACTTAGTTAATCATGTAATTACTATGAGATTAATTGAAGTTGTAAGTGAACTTATCAATTCATCTTTAATTTTAGTTAAATCAATATAGTTATTACTAATAATGACTTAATTTGAATCATTTCAAATAAAATTGATAAGTTAATCATTCCACTCAAGAGGAAACAATTAGTTGATCATGTAATTACTACAAGATTAATTGAAATTATAATTGAACTTTCTAATTCATTTTTAATGTTAGTTAAATCAATAGAATTATTTCTAATGATGACTTAGTTTGAATCACTTCAAATAAAATTGGTCAATTGATCACTCTACTCAAGACGAATACACTTAGGGGTCGTTTGGTTTGAAAATAAGCTATATCGGGATTAGTTATGCTGGGATAAGTTGTGATGGGATAAGTTATACTGGGATTAGTTTTGCTAGAATTATTTTTTATTGAGTGTTTGGTTTGTTGTATTCAAAGTAATATGCATGGTATAATTTCTAGGAATAAATTGATTGATTACCAAAATACCCTCCATCTTATTTATATATATATATATATATATATATATATATATTTATTTTTAAGCTTTAAATAATCATTCTTAAAATTTTTATTAATTTTTAGAGAAATTAAAATATATAAATCAACATAATTTATATATTTTACAACCATTTTGAACGGTAAACTGTTCAAAATTTATTTATTTATGAATATATTACACGTTAATTTAACATAATTTATGTGTTTGTGAGAATATATTACGTTATGTATTATGTTATATATAATTAAATTATATATAATTAAACATAATTAACATAATTTAACATAATATATTATAATTAAATATATTAACATAATATATATATATAATTAAACATAATTAATGTATATATATTCATAATATATTCATAATATTATACATTATATATTACGTAATTACGTTATATATTACGTAATATATTGTATTCATAATAATGAATATATTATACGTTAATTAAACATAATTTATTATTTCTGA